>NW_027180432.1:0-20000 GCF_040956055.1 Brachionichthys hirsutus
GTTCACGATGAAGACCTCGGTTCTGGTTCTGGTTCTGGTTCTGGTTCTGGTTCTGGGTACAGGTGTACCTGGGGCGGTGGGAGGTGAGTTTCTATCCTGCTGTCTGGGTTGACGGTTCTGTTGTTGGACTTCCTGACATGTTAGGAGTCTAGAAATGTCCAAACGGTACCGACCCGTCATCTTAAAGTTCTTCCTGTAAAGTCCATTTACTTCAGGTCCAACTGGGACAGGAGGACAGAGGTAGTTCTTCCTTCTTTGTCCTCTTTAATTTGATGGGTTCAGAACCTCCGGCTCAGACGGACATCAGACCTGATGACGGAGGTGTGCTGGTGTCGGTCGGTGGTTCTGCTGAGGTCCAACAACAAACCGGGTTAGAGATGGTTTCCAAGCTGCGTCTTCATGATAGAGTTTGTCCACCAGAGAGTGGACAGCTTTATTCTCCAGCTGACAAATGTCCTGATCCGTTTGGATGGGTTCTGACCCGTGTCAGCCTCAGAACCCAGCATGGACTGGACCGCACGGTTTCCACACCGAACTATGAGCAGGGGACGGATTTGTTCAGCATTCTGGACGTGACACAGAAACAGGACGTCCACGTCTTCAGACGACGGCGGAGGTTCTGAGGAGAACAACAATGGAAGTGTCAGAACTCAAAGAGAACAAATCAGAGAACCTTCCTGTTGATACCTGAACAGAACCAACTGTTAGAACCAGGACGAGAAGGAAGAGACGTCAGCTGATGATGGAGGGAATGTTGGAACGTCAGAGGATCAGAATCCGCTCTGAATCCAGACTGTAACGGATATTATAACTAGTGTAATAACTTGTGTTATAACCGGTGTGATAACTGGTGTTATAACTGATGTTAGACTGGTATAACTGGTATTATAACTGGTATTATAACTGGTGTTATAACTGCTGTTATAACCGGTGTTCGACTGGCGTTCTTTCTTATATAGAACCGTGTTCTTTAAATATTAAATGTATTAATATTAATGAGAAATATTCATCACAAAATCTGTTGTGAGTGAAACAGGCTTTGGGTTCTGCAGGTTCTGCCCATCAGGACCTGACGGTGTTTCGGGACCGGGTCACACCTTTATTTGCTGTGGTGCTGAAACCCAAATCTTTAGGGTCAAACCGTTTTAATTCACAAACTCTCCGACATCTGGCCTTGAAAATGATGCCAGTTATCAGCTGATGGTGGAAAATGACCAGCGCGACTTTGTGAAACCAGAGAAGAAGAAGTTCTGCTGGGTTTCAGCTGCAGGAGCCTCAGAGTTCAAACCTGTAGTCAGAACCAGAAGTTGTCATCGGTCACAGGTTCAGGTGTGAGTGGAGAGCAGGAAGTGATGTCATCAGGTGGAAACAGGTTCAACCTTCAGATCGTGATTCTGGTTTTTCTTTCAGAGACTCACTCTTTGAAGTATTTCCAGACGGCGTCTTCTGGAGTCTCAAACTTCCCGGAGTATGTGGCCGTTGGTTTGATCGATGACGTCCAGATGATTCACTATGACAGTAAGACCAAGAGAGCAGAACCCAAACAGGACTGGATGGACAAAGTCACAGCAGAGGATCCAGAGTACTGGACCCGACAGACGAGGATCGCTGTGGGGAACCAAGAACGGGACAAATTCAACATGGAAAATTTAAAGAAGCGCTTCAACCAATCAGAAGGTTTGTTTGTGTTTATTAAATGTTGTGTTCATGCTGTAGGAAGTAAACACACACGCACACACACACACACACACACACACACAAACACACACACACACACACACACACACACACACACACACACACACACACACACACACACACACACACACCTCTGCAGGAACCCTTTTGCATCACTGCTGGGTTTCTAAAGCTCCGGGACACAGACTGGTTCTGCTGGTTCTGCTGGTTCTGCTGGGTCCAGTGAGGACCAGGTCGATGACTGGAGTCTGTCTCTCTCTCAGGCGTCCACATTGTCCAGCTGATGTACGGCTGTGAGTGGGACGATGAGACTGGAGAGGTCACTGGTTTTGAGCAGCATGGTTATAATGGAGAAGACTTCATCGTCCTGGACCTGAAGACGGAGACATGGATCGCTCCCAGTCCTCAGGCTGTCATCACCAAACACAGATGGGATCATGATAGAGCTAGGATGGAATACTTGAAGTATTACTTCACCCAGGAGTGTCCTGAGTGGGGGAGGAAGTATCTGGAGTATGGGAGGAGCTCTCTGCTGAGAACAGGTAGAAGCACATCACCTGGTGGAGTTTCAAACCAACAACCTTCATGTTCCTCTGCTGTTTCTGACCCACACACAGAGACACACTCTGTCCTTTACCTCTCTGTCCTCTTCTCTCCTTCAGTCTTCTTCTCCTCTGCTCCTTCCTTCTTTTGTCGCCTCCTCTCCTCTGAGGTTTATTTGCGTCGTTTCAGTGTCTCTGGCGACAACAGTGACTCCTGATGACGTGTCTTTGTCTCCTCCTCCAGAGCTCCCCTCTCTAACGTGTCTTTGTCTCCTCCTCCAGAGCTCCCCTCTCTAACGTGTCTTTGTCTCCTCCTCCAGAGCTCCCCTCTCTAACGTGTCTTTGTCTCCTCCTCCAGAGATCTCCTCTCTAACGTGTCTTTGTCTCCTCCTCCAGAGCTCCCCTCTCTAACGTGTCTTTGTCTCCTCCTCCAGAGCTCCCCTCTCTAACGTGTCTTTGTCTCCTCCTCCAGAGCTCCCCTCTCTAACGTGTCTTTGTCTCCTCCTCCAGAGCTCCCCTCTCTAACGTGTCTTTGTCTCCTCCTCCAGAGATCTCCTCTCTAACGTGTCTTTGTCTCCTCCTCCAGAGATCTCCTCTCTAACGTGTCTTTGTCTCCTCCTCCAGAGCTCCCCTCTCTAACGTGTCTTTGTCTCCTCCAGAGCTCCCCTCTCTAACGTGTCTTTGTCTCCTCCTCCAGAGCTCCCCTCTCTAACGTGTCTTTGTCTCCTCCTCCAGATCTCCCCTCTCTAACGTGTCTTTGTCTCCTCCTCCAGAGCTCCCCTCTCTAATGTGTCTTTGTCTCCTCCTCCAGAGCTCCCCTCTCTAACGTGTCTTTGTCTCCTCCTCCAGAGCTCCCCTCTCTAACGTGTCTTTGTCTCCTCTTCCAGAGCTCCCCTCTCTAACGTGTCTCTGTCTCCTCCTCCAGAGCTCCCCTCTCTAACGTGTCTTTGTCTTCTCCAGAGCTCCTCTCTCTAACGTGTCTGTCTCCTCCTCCAGAGCTCCCCTCTCTAACGTGTCTTTGTCTCCTCCTCCAGAGCGCCCCTCTCTAACGTGTCTTTGTCTCCTCCTCCAGAGCTCCCCTCTCTAACGTGTCTTTGTCTCCTCCTCCAGAGCTCCCCTCTCTAACGTGTCTTTGTCTCCTCCTCCAGAGCTCCCCTCTCTAACGTGTCTTTGTCTCCTCCTCCAGAGCTCCCCTCTCTAACGTGTCTTTGTCTCCTCCTCCAGAGCTCCCCTCTATAACGTGTCTTTGTCTCCTCCTCCAGAGCTCCCCTCTCTAATGTGTCTTTGTCTTCTCCAGAGCTCCTCTCTCTAACGTGTCTGTCTCCTCCTCCAGAGCTCCCCTCTCTAACGTGTCTTTGTCTCCTCCTCCAGAGCTCCCCTCTCTAACGTGTCTTTGTCTCCTCCTCCAGAGCTCCCCTCTCTAACGTGTCTTTGTCTCCTCCTCCAGAGCTCCCCTCTCTAACGTGTCTTTGTCTCCTCCTCCAGAGCTCCCCTCTCTAACGTGTCTTTGTCTCCTCCTCCAGAGCTCCCCTCTCTAACGTGTCTTTGTCTCCTCCTCCAGAGCTCCCCTCTATAACGTGTCTTTGTCTCCTCCTCCAGAGCTCCCCACTCTAACGTGTCTTTGTCTCCTCCTCCAGAGCTCCCCTCAGTGTTTCTCCTCCAGAAGACTCCTTCCTCTCCCGTCAGCTGCTTCGCTACAGGTTTCTACCCAGACAGAGCCGCTCTCTTCTGGAGGAAGGATGGGGAGGAGCTTCATGAGGAGGTGGAGCACGGAGAGATCCTCCCCAACCATGACGGAACCTTCCAGATGAGTGTGGACCTGAACCTTTCATCGGCGGCGGCTGAAGACTGGAGGAGGTACGACTGTGTGTTCCAGCTCTTCGGTGTGAAGGACGACTTGGTCACCAGACTGGACAAAGGAAAGATCTGGACCAACTGGGGTGAGACTGGGATCAGGGGGTGAAGGTGGGGACACATTTCTGTCTCTCTGATGGTCCAGATCATGGGTTTGAAGAGTTGGACAGAAGTTTTGTTTCTTTTATTGTCGTTTGCTGTTTTCTGTGTAAATTTAGAGTTCAGATAATCAATAAGCCACCCGGGACCCAGACAACGGTACCAGAACCCTAACCCGGTACCTGCACAGAAGGCGGAAGCCTTTGAATCAGTGATAATGAAACTGTCTTTAAAAAGTCAAACTTCTGTCAGACCATTAGAACACGTGAAGAAGAGTAGATTTAGTGTCTTTATTTGAGCAGTGGACGAACGGATCCGTCTGTAAATCCGTCACAGGACAGTTTATTGGACGAGTCTCCCTGAGACTGGAACCAACATCAGGACAGAAAGAAACACAGACCGTCCTCCTGTGGACAGGTGGACATGAAACCACCTAAACAGGACGGCAGGACCACCAACCAGGTGGTGTCCGTCTGCAGGACGGTTCTGTTGGGACATGGACGTTGTTCTCTGACTTGTTGTTTTCTGCTCTCCAGAGGAACCCACTAACGTGAACGCCATCATCATCATCGTCATCACTGCAGCGGTTCTTCTCGTCCTCACGGCTGCCGTTGGATTCAAGCTGTACAGACAGAGGACAGGTGAGCGACCCAGACAGAACCAGTCTCTGTCTCCTGGCTTTGATTGGACACTTTGACCTGATGAAGCAAACAGGAGGTGGTTTCAGCTTCAGAGTCCAGAACCACGATGACGGACCAGGGAAGACAGTCGTGCTGTGTTGACCCTTGAGTAACTCCTGGACAGTTTAGTCCATTTCAGAAATTCTAAGCTCCCTCCAGGACAACCACCGTCCTCTTTGGTGAGGCGGAGTCACAAAATCTCAACGTCCATAATTTGACTGTGTAATCCGTGTTTAACCTGTCCGACCCTTGAGACAAAAATGTCCATTTGTTCTACATAGTGTCCAAGAAAAGGTCACAGAGGGGTGATTTTTGAAAGGGGGGTAATTTGGGCTTAAATTTGAAAACCCATATTTCCCACCGCCGTTTGTCTGTCCGGCTGTTAGCAAGATAACTCAAAAAGTTCTGGACGGATCTGGATGAACTTTCCAGGATTTGTCGGGAATGTTTCCAGGAACAGATGATTACATTTCGGTGATGACCCAGAAGAGATCCTGGATTCTGGATCACTTGGAACTATTTGTTAATATTGCAGTCAATGGAGATTCAAAATATTTTCCTCAATATCTCAGTTGATTATTTATCAATGTTTATGGAATTTGACACAGTCACGCAGGGTGGGGGGGTGGGGGGGGGGGTGTCTATCTCTCCAACTGGATCAGGTCCAGAATGAGGTCATGAAAAATATTACATTTTACAGGTGGACATTTTGTCCACTTGAAGGGTCATGAATGGGACTTTTTTTGTAACACAAGCGTTAAACTGTCCCCGGTTCCTCTCGGAGGACGTCCCGTTCTTCGTCTCCTCTGTTTAGCAGCAGCTACTTTTGTTTGATGGAGTGTTGCTGGTGATCCACTCGCATCCGTTCACCTGCAACCGTGAGCGGTGGACTGATGCGTCTTTGTTATCCAGGTAAACCTCGTCCACCTTCTGAGGACAGCGCTGAGCTCACGAAGAGACTGCAGCCGGAGGTGGACATGCAGCCGGAGGTGGACATGCAGCCGGAGGTGGACATCCAGCCAGAGGTGGACATGCAGGACAGGACAGAATGAACGCAGTGAGTGTCTTCGTGTGTGAAACTATGTGTAGAAGAACCTTCTGACACGGGGAGATTATTCTCTGTCAGACTTGTGAGACAAGATAGTCTTTGTCCTTTGGTGTCTTTCCCACAACAAAAGGTGAAGCGGTTTTACCTGAAGGGATCTGAGGTTGTTGGACAAAGACAATGAGTCCACCTGGACATTTAAGGTGGACTGATCGGGTTCGGGTGTGGCTTCGTGGCGTTTCTGCTCAGTTCTGTTGGTTCTGTCTCCGCAGGGTTCTGGGACAAGGAGCGGTGTCCCCACATCGTCCTGTTTGAACTGGAGTCCACCGGGTCTTCACCAGAACCCGATCCGATCAAAGATATCAGCGACGAGGATCCAGTGATCGATACTTATTGATTAGAGTCTAAACGGTGTCATTTAAATATTTCGGGGATTGTTCTCGTCTCTCTTCTCTGGAGACGTCAAACAGGATCTTTAAGACTGTCTTCATCCGACGTCCTTAGAACGTCCTCCATCATTACACTTTAACTCTTCGGCTGCTGGGTTGTTTGTGCTTTCCCTTTGTCCTATTGGTCCTCCTGGGGTCATGTGATCTGAGACGAGAGACATCTGACGGCCTCTAGATTCGTCTCTGCTGTCCGTCCCCAGAAATCCTTCCTTTGCTTCCAGTCCTCCTGGAACCTGCGGCGGGACTCGGACACTAACGAGTCCGGAGGTGTCGGAGTAAACGGGCGTGTCTTTGTTCCTCCTGGACTCCGCCCCTCCCCCAGTGCTTCCTGTCTGTTCACGGATCACAATCACTTCCTGTGTTGTTAACGAGACGAAGGCTGAAGTCGTCCTGCTGGTTCCTTTCTTTAGACAGAAATTCTGCTTTACAATAAAATCCCACATTTCCCACCTGTTTCTTGTTTGATTGCTCCGTCTCCAATCCCATGAATATTCCCGGTCCGGGTGTTTTGTTATTGGACTTCTGTGCTCGTCACAGATTGTCCATAACAAACACCATGTTCAAGCATAAGGGTGTCCATATGTGCACTTGGCACCAGGACACGCTCGGCCGCAGTTCGATGATCGACTTTGTCGTCGTATCGCCGGACTTGCGGCCGCATGTCTTGGACACTCGGGTGAAGAGAGGGGCGGAGCTGTCAACCAATCACCACCTGGTGGTGAGTCAAATGGGGGAGGATGCCGGACAGACCTGGCAGGCCCAAACGTAATGTGAGGGTCTGGTGGGAACGTCTGGCAGAGTCTCCTGTCAGAAGGAGTTTTAACTGATGGGTGGAGATTTCCTCCATCCGCAGCGTGAAAGCGGAGAACCACGATTGATACACATTTCATCACAGCAACTGCAGCGATTGATTGATCAATGGCTGATGCACAGATACAAGCAGGATCTTTTTATTTTCAAACCTTGTTTGGGTTCAGGAGGCCTCCGTCGTGCACACAGGACAAACACGTTTCCTAACACAAGTGCTGATCTTTCACCAAACCAGAAGGACGTCCCCGTGCCGTGCTGCGGGGACACTGAAGTCTAATACATTGTGTGTCTCTCGCAGAGACGGGGTGGTTGTGTTGGTTTCCTCTCCGGTCTGCGGCTGTCAGAAGGCGAGCCGGCGGTGGGGGGGGGCGTCTCCCTCACATGTTGGTGCTCATTCTGGTCTGGCTGTTGGCTGGTGTCAGTTCACCCTGGCCGCCTTCTCTGGGTGGCGACTGAGAAACAGACACGACAAAGGTCTTTGAGTATTTCATGTTAAAATGTCAGACTTTTAGTCCAACATTTAATCCAACATAGCTCCCCACCCCCCCTCATAAGATCCACAAACGAGACCCTGTGTTGAAGACAGACGGGGGTGGGGGAGCTGATGGCACCACAGAGCACCGGCTCAACAGTGACTCATTCCTCAGACGTTAACTTCGGACTGTCGTAAGCTCCGTTCTTGCCTCGGCTACTGCACTTTGGGCTCGTCCCTTCACCTGGAGACCGTCAGCAGAAACATTTTCTCTACCTTGATCTATGATGTCACACAGATTCTCTGCTATGATGTCACACAGATTCCGTGCATCTTCAGTGACGACGCGCTTGGAGAGACGCTAAGGCCTGATGCTAGCGACGCTAAGGCCGAGATCCGGAGCTATTTTGCGGACCCAAACTGATTTCACGAGGAAGTAAAGGCGCGCGGGTGGACGGGACAGTAACAATAGAATCCAAGGAAAAATATCGGCTTTGGATTTTTTCGACTTGGATCTAATTTTGGAACGCGGTGGTGGGGTTGTTTGTCGTGTTGCGGCTTTACCTCAGCCGACAACCACGGGTCCAGCGGCAACAATAACAACTCGGGCAACGCCGATAACTTCAGGAAGTGTGAGTAACTTAGCCTGAAGTAAAATGCCACCGAAATCCAAACAAGATGGAAAAAATGAAGACGATCTAGTATCGCTCGCACAAGTTAAAGAAATGCTGCAACAGCAGCAGCAGATGTTCACAGCCTTACTCCAGCAGCAGCAAGAAAACTTTAAAGGCTTTGTCAAAATGATAATGGACTCCACTAACACTAGGCTGGAGACATTAACAAAAGATGTACAGGAAATAAAAACAAGCTTGCAATTTACTCAGAAAGAGGTGGATGACATCAAAACGACCAACGCTAAACAAGCTAATCACTGCAATGCTATACAGACAGATTTGTCCAAACTTTGTGACAGTTTGCCCGCTGTCACTGTTAAGATGGAATATCTGGAGGGACAGTCCAGGCGGAACAACTTGGTCTTTGATGGGATAATCGAGTCACCTGGAGAGACTTGGTCTGAGACAGAGGAAAAGGTGAAAAGCGTTTTGGTAGAGAAATTACAGATACGAAAGGACATGGAGCTGGAGAGAGCACACCGTATAGGAAAACCTGCCGGAGATAGGCCCAGGTCTATTTTGGTGAGGTTTTTAAGGTATACGGACAGATCAATCATACTTCAACATACCAAGAACCTGAAGGGAACCAAGATCTACATAAATGAAGACTACACAGATGTCGTGAGGAGGAAGAGGAAGGAGCTGATGCCAGACCTGAGAGCCGCCAGAGAAAGAGGAGACATCGCTTATCTACGACATGACAAACTGATCATTCGCCCTCGCAACAGTGCTTCAAAGTAGATGCGACAACAGCAAGCAGCCAGCCAGCCAGCCAGTATGGGTAACTACGCGCACAAGTTCAATGACAGAACACACAACATTCATGCATCCTGGAATTATGAATGTTCAACAATGGATTAACGAACATGAGGATCTGGAAATAAACCCTTTTCATTACACTGATCATCATCCACAGGACATAGAAAATGACATTGATCCAGAAAATAACCTTCTCATTAACATGAATAACAAATGCCACTATTACACAGAAGGTCAATTTAACGATACTATCATTTCTAGAGACAAAATATCAATAATTCACTTTAACAGCAGAAGTATGTATGCTAACTTTGATCATATAAAATATTTCCTAAGCCAGTTCACACAGTCTTTTAGCATCATTGCCATCTCAGAGACTTGGATGAATAGTGAAAGGGGTGTTGACTTTGAGCTGGATGGTTATGAACTGGTGTATGTGAATAGAGAAAATAAGAAGGGTGGTGGCGTTGCATTGTTTGTGGACAGGAAGATGCTTTTCAAAGTTGATGAAAAACGGTCTGTGGTAGTGGATAATGTTCTTGAATGTATTACGATAGAAATATTATTAGAGAGAAAGAAAAATGTCATTGTGAGCTGCATATACAGAACACCAGGTTCAAATATAGACCTGTTCAGGGACTGGATGGAAGATAATTTTTCCATAAATCAAAAAGTGACGTTTATTTGTGGTGATTTTAACATTGATTTACTGAACCAAAACGAACATAAAATAACAAATGAATTCATCAACACATTATACAGTTTAAGTCTTTATCCTAAAATCACCAGACCTAGTCGTATTACCTCTCATAGTGCCTCGCTCATTGATAATATTTTTACAAATCATATTGACAATAATACAGTGAGTGGATTACTAGTCTGTGATATCAGTGACCACCTGCCAGTCTTCACAATTTACAACAATAGCTATAGAAATATCCAGAATGACAACAAACCACAGTATAGAAGGGTTAAGACAGATGAGTCTTTGGATAAACTGAGGAATGATCTACTAGCGCAGGACTGGGCAGTTGTATATAAAGAAAATGAGAGTGATAAAGCATATGATTTATTTATAAATATTTTTACTGCCTCATACAATAGACATTGTCCAATCAAACACAACAGAATAAAACAAAAATCCAATAATAACCAATGGATTACAAAGGGTCTTCAAAATGCTTGTAAAAAGAAAAATACATGATATAGAGAATTCCTAAAGTACAGAACGTTAGAAGCTGAAAATAAATATAAGAAATATAAAAATAAGTTGACGAGTATTATGAGGATATGTAAAAAGGATTATTATAATAAATTATTAGAAAGGAATAAAGGCAATATGAAAGGTACTTGGGATATTTTAAACAAGATAATAAGAAATGGGTCGAGGCAGCATAAATTTCCAAATTTTTTTATGGATAATGATTTAAAGATTGATAATATGAAGGAGGTTGTTAACAAATTTAATCAATTCTTTGTAAGTGTTGGCCCACAATTGGCAGAAAACATACCTAAGACAAATATGAATGGACCCTTCGAGGAAGTTAAGGAAAGAAATTCCTCTTCAATGTTTCTAAATGCAATACAGGAAAATGAAATAATAAATACGGTTAATGAATGTAAAAACAAAACATCAACTGATGATTATGATATGGACATGAAGATGCTAAAAAAGGTCATTATAGGGATCTCTAAACCACTTACTCACATCTTCAATCTTTCATTTCAAACTGGGCAATTTCCACAACATATGAAAATAGCAAAAGTTATACCGATATATAAAACTGGGGATTGTCACCATTTCACTAATTATAGGCCAGTCTCTCTTCTACCTCAATTCTCAAAAATCCTAGAAAAACTATTTTCTTACAGATTAGACAAATTCATAGGAAAATATAACTTACTCGCTGATAGTCAATATGGATTTAGATCAGAACATTCAACATCACTTGCTTTAACTGAACTTGTAGAAATGATAACAGATTCAATAGATAAAAAGCAATATGCAGCAGAAATATTCAGAATATTCATTGATTTAAAGAAGGCTTTTGATACAATTAACCATGATATATTGATTAAGAAATTGGAGTTATATGGGATCAGAGGTGTGGCTTTGAATTGGGTTAAGAGTTATTTACAAAATAGAGAGCAATATGTTAAGGTTGGTGACTGTTCTTCAGAAAGACTGACAATTACGTGTGGGGTCCCCCAGGGGTCAGTATTGGGACCAAAACTATTTCTCCTTTACATTAATGACATATGCAACGTATCCAGACTGGTTAAATGTATTTTGTTTGCTGATGACACAAATATTTTTTGTACGGGTGAGAATTTGCAGCAACTTTTGAATGTTATCACTTCGGAATTAAGTAAAATAAAAATATGGTGCGACAAAAATAAATTATCAATAAATTTGAGCAAAACTAAAATTATGTTTTTTGGAGATTATAATATACAGAATCAGGTACACATTGATGGTGTCAACATTGAAACAGTATAGGAAACAAAATTTTTGGGAGTAATAATCGACAACAAAATTTGCTGGAAACCTCACATTAAGTATGTTAAATCAAAAATCTCTCGCAGTATTTTAGTCCTTGCCAAAGCTCGGCATGTCTTAGATCATAAAGCTTTATTTATTCTATACAACTCTCTAATCATGCCATATCTACATTACTGTTCGGAGATATGGGGAAACACATATAAAACTGCACTCCAACCAATTTTTATTTTGCAGAAAAGAGCTATACGTATCGTTCATAATGTGGATTATAAAGCACACACTAATGATTTATTCTGGCAATCTCGAAGTCTGAAATTTTTTGATTTAGTAGAGCACAAAACAATTCAAGTTTTATATAAGGCAAAACACTATTTATTACCACTCAATATACAAAACATGTTCCATGAGAGACACCAGGGATACAATTTCAGAAATCTGTCAAATCTAAAGGTCCGTAGAATACGCACAACAAAGAAGGGTTTTTGTATTACTGTCTGTGGAATAGACTGAGCAATGAAATGAAAAATATGTTGAGTTTGACTTTATTTAAAAGAAGGCACAAAGAAATGATTTTGCAAACATACAAGGACAATACCTGACAATATCACACGTGAATCCAAGCATGGGGTGAATTGCTATCTATATGATCAAATAATGTATATTTAATTTTAGTGTGTATATTTAAGTTTAGAAGGGGTAGGGTTAAATAAGTATTTACTTCTTCCTACTCCCTTTCGCTCACGTAAATGGCATAGATAGTGCATTATGGTTATTATTTATTGTCTGAGTTATTGTTAATTAATATTAAATGTGCTGCGTGTGTGTGTGTGAATATGTCTTTACATATGTGTGTACAGTATATATATGTATTTATGTTTATGTATATGTGTGCACATGTATTTGGCATTGTTTTATCATTTTTGGTTGTTTACGTGGTCGAAATAAAAAAATAAAAAAATAAAAATAAAACCTTGACGTGGATCTGGTTGCGCAGCACTGCAGCCCGGAGGATCATGGCTTTGGCGCGTCTCTGGAACTCTTTGCCCATATGGAGCGACTTCTCAAACGTGGTGCTCCTCTGATCCACGTCCCTCGCATAAAGAATCTGTCAGCACATCAGAGAGTCGCTTTAGAACTGTCAGTTCAGAGATCGATTATTTGTTCCACTTTGCCTATCCACAGTGTTCTGAGTGATTTGACAAGGCTGCCCCAGAAGAGGGAGGAGCCAGCAGCAACTTAAAAAGCTTTCCTTTAAACACATGCATGGAAAAGTATGCTAGTGCTGCCATTTCATCTGAAGTCATGAGGTGTGTGTGTGTGTGCGCGCGTCACCTTGCTGTGGGAGTCGATCCGTGCATTAATGAGCCCCTCCAGAATGAGTTGGGTAAGCTCATCCTCTAGAGCTGCCACCGTGGTGTTGAAAGCTTGAGCCATCTTAGTCATGTCTGCCGACACGTAGGGGCTGAAATACGACACACAACAGACACACATTGTCTTTTAAATGTCCGCTCTCTTAATAACAAATCATTTTTATGTCATGATTTTATCACGTTAAACAATCTGGACTTTTTTATTATTACGGAAACTTGGCTACCTGAGGGAGACGACAGCGCCCTTATTGAAGCTACCCCGCCAGACTACACCCATCTTAATCAACCACGGCTGTCAGGTAAGGGTGGGGGGGGTAGCTGCCATCTTTAGAAATGTTTTTAAATGCATACCAGTTTCATACAACAGCTACACATCTTTTGACTATCTTGGTTTTATGGTGAATTCATGTGATTCCATTATAATTATAATAATTTATAGACCACCAAAAACAAACAGTGTTTTTATTCAAGAGTTTGCTGAGCTGGTATCATATTTTATAACAAAGCATGACCGGATTCTTATTTTAGGAGATTTTAACATACATGTTTTTTGTCCCACTCACCCCCTTGTCAATGATTTTATTGAAACGATTGACTCTCTTGGTCTCTCTCAGGCAGTCCAAGTTCCAACACACAACAAAGGTCATACCTTGGATTTAGTCCTGCACAGTGGCGTCACTCCTCAAAACGTTGAGACTAAGGATATCTGTGTGTCCGATCATAAGGCCATTTTATTTAGTGCGATTTTATCCCCTCAGTCTTTTAATCACAGCGCACCCGTATGACGTCGGGTTTTTAACTCTTTGTCAAGTACCAAGTTTGTTGAGCGTTTTACTGCTGCTTCGTTAACTGCTTTTACTCCACCTTTTAACATAGAGGAGCTGGTCTCTCTTTTTAACACTACTTGTGAGGATATTTTGGACTCTGTCGCCCCATACAAGACCAATAAGAAAAACAGAGCACCACAACCCTGGCTAAATGAGGCCCTAAATGAACTAAAGAGAGACTACAGGAGGAAAGAACGTAAATGGAAAAAATCTGGTCTACATGTGTTTTATGAAATATGGAAAGAAGCTTTAAAAACATACCAGACATCAGTTAAAGAAGCAAGAGCATCGTTTTATTCTAACCTGATCTCAACACATAGCAACAATCCCAGAGCTCTTTTTAAAGTTTTAAATTCAGTCACACGCCCCCCCTCCTGTCATTTTATTAACCCATCCTCAGAGCTGTGTGAGGATTTTTTAAAGTTTTTTGTGAACAAAGTCAAGGTCATTCGGGAACAAATCCCCCCCCCCCAACGCGTGTTTTAGATACTTTCAGTAACATCGACACTTATTTTAGTAACTTTGAACCGGTTTCACTGTCTTTTTTAACTGAAATCATTGCAGGCATGAAAGCTGCAACCTGCAGCATTGATTTGATTCCCACTAAGTTTTAAAAAGAGGTTATCAACACTGTTGGACCCAGCATTTTAACAATTACTAATTGCTCCCTGGAGGAAGGTGTTTTCCCTTCAGTTTTTAAACATGCTGTGGTCCAACCTCTTCTTAAGAAACCGAACCTTGACAATACTGTTTTAAGCAATTTTAGGCCTTTATCAAAACTTTCTTTCTTATCAAAAATTTTAGAAAAAGTGGTTTTAACGCAGCTTTTAGATTTTATGTGTCATAATAATATATTTGAAGAGTTTCAGTCTGGTTTTAGAGCACGGCACAGTACTGAAACAGCACTTCTCAAAGTATCAAACGATCTTCTTTTAGCTGTTGACAGGGGGGAAAGTGCTGTCTTAATTCTTTTAGATTTAAGCGCAGCTTTTGACACAGTGGACCATGTGATTTTAATTGATTGTTTAAAAACATGGGTTGGGATCACGGACGAGGCACTAAGCTGGTTCGAATCATATCTTTTTAAAAGAACTTTTGCAGTCAACATAGATAATTATGTTTCTTCTAAAGCACCCATCAGCTGTGGTGTACCGCAAGGTTCGATTTTAGGCCCAATTTTACTTTCAATTTACATGCTTCCGCTGGGCCAGATCATCCGGCGGCATAACGTCTCCTTTCATTGTTATGCAGACGACACACAGATATACCTTCCCCTGAGACCTGGTGACCCAGCAAGCCTAGCTGCTGTTTTTAATTGTCTAGACGATGTTAACTGTTGGATGGCACATAACCTTCTTCAATTAAATAACTCCAAATCAGAAATCATTCTATTTAACCCCCCTGATCCCTTCTGTCCTTCAGTACTTGGTCCACTATCACATAACCTCAAACCCACTGCAAAAAACCTGGGAGTTATATTTGATCACAATCTGGACGTCACCTCACACATCAATTCTACAGTTCGATCATGCTTCTTTCACCTCCGATTAATTACAAAAGTAAAGCACACGCTACAACAGTCAGACCTGGAGAAAGTAATCCACACACTCATCTTCTCAAGACTCGATACTGCAATTCTCTCCTGTCTGGCACAAACAACAAATCACTGTCCCGCCTCCAACTAGTGCAGAACGCAGCAGCTCGGCTTCTTACTGGTTTTAACAGACGCCATCACATCACCCCAGTCCTTGCTTCGCTGCACTGGCTGCCAGTCCAATTTAGAATTGATTTTAAAATTTTACTGATCGCTTTTAAAGCTCTTATGGGTCTGGGCCCAACTTATATTTATGATTTATTGACTTTATATGAGCCCCCCCGCAGCCTGAGATCCTGGGGTCGAGGATTTCTGGTACTTCCGAAGTCGAGGTTAAAATCAAAAGGTGACAGAGCATTCGCCATCAGGGCCCCTCGGCTTTGGAACGACCTGCCTGAAAATATAAGGCTTGCAGATTCAGTTACTTCTTTTAAAACACTTCTAAAAACGTATTTATATAGACTGGCTTTTAATTGATGGAGTCCACTGTTTTAATTACTTTTCATTTACTTTAATTTTTTTTTTTTAATGTATTTATTTTTATATTTTGAACATTGTTTTATTATTTTATGATTATTGCTGGGTACCGAGTCTCATCGCTTGTGCCCTGACGCCACTGTTGCTTTTATACACCCATTTTACATTGATTAATGTTTGTTTAATATGTATTTTTTGTTTATATGATTCATGTTGATTTGTTATTATCTGTTAAAGCACTTTGGGAATTTTATTTCTAAAAAAGTGCTATATAAATAAAGCTTATTATTATTATTATTATTATTATCAGCAACACTACTACTACTACTGTACGTTCATCTTGTCCCGTCAGGGGTCGCCATAGAAAATCATCATCCTCCCTCACTACGTCCATGTCTCTCCTCCTGGGTCGTCCTCTAGTCCTGTCCTTTGCATCGTCCTCCCCAACACCAGACACTCTCATGTCCTCCCTCACTACGTCCATGTCTCTCCTCCTGGGTCGTCCTCTAGTCCTGTCCTTTGCATCGTCCTCCCCAACACCAGACACTCTCATGTCCTCCCTCACTACGTCCATGTCTCTTCTCCTGGGTCGTCCTCTAGTCCTGTTCCCTGGCAGCTCCATCCTCAGCATCCTTCTACCGATATAGTCCCTGTCTCTCCTCTGGACATGTCCAAACCATCAAAGTCTGGTCTCTCTGACCTTGTCTCCAAAACGTCTAACCTTCACCGTCCCTCTTATTGTCTCATTTCTAATCCTGTCCAACCTGGTCACTCCCAAGGAGAACCTCAGCATCTTCATCTCCTCCCCTTCTAGCTCCGCCTCCTGTCTTTTCCTTTATTTATTAAAAAATGTTGGGAAAATTATTTCTCCTCTCCTCTCTCTTTTCCATTTGTTTGCAACGCTCAAAACGTAAGTGTTTATTTTGTAGCTCTTTAGGAGGCTCAGGTTCTACATAAGAGTAGAAGAACAAAGCCGAGACGAGTGCTTTATGTTAAATCCAGAACAAACGAGAACCATCTGCGGAGGTTCTTCTGCGGCGTGGATCAGAGGTCCGTTCTGTTGGTTGGAGGGATCTAAAGCAGGGGTGTCGAACCTGTCCGGTGGAGGGCCGAGACGCTGCAGGTTTTCCTTCCAGCCGGTTACTAAAGCAGGTGATTTTAATTATCAACGCCTGCTCCAATGAGAGAGAATAAACTCATTAGTGAGATCAGCTGCTGGAGAGATGGTTGGAAAGAAAACCTGGAGTGTCTCGGACAGGTTCGACTCCCCTGATCTAAAGGCAGGAAGAAGAAACTAAAGAACTCTCCCACCACTAGAGGGCGCCGCTGCCAGACAGATGGCATGAGCAGCAGCAGACGCTGTTCGAGCAAGAGGAAGACGTGCGGGTTCCTTATCACCGGGATGCAAACAGAAAAATCTGTCCCGGCCGGCCGGACGGGCCGGGCCGGGACGCTCTGAGCCGGGACGGGACGGACCGGGACCAGGAAATGTCTCCCTGTCGGGTTTGTGTTCTATTTAAACACAGAACCGAACACAGGGCGCGCCTCGCCGGGACGGTCCGCTCCCTGACGTCCACACAAACACACAAACACAACCGGAGGCGAAACGTAACGAACCGGTCCGACCGAGCCCGAACCACGAAACCTTCCACCGACACGCCCCGAGCCTGTACGGGACACGGGGGTCTGGACGCGGCTCCGTACCTGGGTCCAGGTGTCTGCGCTGAGAAACGCGCTGAAACTTTATTTATACTTCAAAGAAGAAAAACAAACAAACAAAACAACAACTTCAAAGAAGAAAAACAAACAAAGAAGAAAAACAAACAAACAAAACAACTTCAAAGAAGAAAAACAAACAAACAACAACTTCAAAGAAGAAAAACAAACAAACAAAACAACAACTTCAAAGAAGAAAAACAAACAAACAAAACAACAACTTCAAAGAAGAAAAACAAACAAAGAAGAAAAACAAACAAACAAAACAACTTCAAAGAAGAAAAACAAACAAACAACAACTTCAAAGAAGAAAAACAAACAAACAAAACAACAACTTCAAAGAAGAAAAACAAACAAACAACAACTTCAAAGAAGACAAGAGCAGTCAAACAAAGACTGTCAGACTCCCACAGAGAATTACATCTGGTTTAAGTGAGACAACAACACAAACACTTTGTGTTAATAATCACACACAGATTAATCACATATAAAGCATCACACACTGTAACTGATGCATGCTGGGAGTAAGTCAGGGCCCCGGGGCCGAGGGAAAGGAGAAACTAACACATTACTTCTGCATAGATGACATATTTTTATTTCTCTTGTTCATTTCACTCTTTTAATGGATTCTACTGGCCGTGTTCTTCTGCAGCTCGATCCAGCAGACATTTATCATAGTCGCTTGTCGGTTTAGGGAAGTGAATAAACCAGACACCTCCCTCCAGTCGGTGGTACAAGTCGCCATGGTTACACAAGCCTGCGTTTTTGCTGACTTTTTTTGAACAAATTAAAATACAGATTTACAATTATTGCTGATTGGCCGGTAGACAATTACAAATATAGAAATAAAATGTACAGATACTATGGAGATATCTAAGCATAAGTACAGCCAGAAATAAAAAACACTTTCATTCAAATACTGTACAGGCCAGGCCAGCATGCAGAAGTTGAGGGTGGCGTACAATGACTGCATGCGGATACTTCTCAGGAAGCCCAGATGGTCCAGCGCCAGTGAAATGTTCTGTGGTGTCGGGGTTAACGCCCTTAATGCTCAGCTGAGGCACCTGCATACAGGTGTATATGTCGGCTGCATGACTCAGGGAATGACATCATCAGAACACTGACTCAGCCAAGCCTAAGTGCTGTGAAGTTTAACTCAGGTATTTGGAGTCATTGGTACCTGATGTTATTATAGGATTACTGTGTTTACTGTGTAAACGTTGTCAATGTTGTAAATGTTATGTGTGCTTTTTAATTGGACCATTGTGTCTGTAATAAAGAGTTGATTGATTGATTGATTGATTGTACACTACAAAACAAAACTAGGCATGTTATAATTTGCATAGATGCATCACAACATTTAACCTAAAACAATAAATAACGACTTAACTCTATAGCAGTTTTGTTTTTTCAAATTTCTCAAGGTACAATGCAAACATTTTACATTTGTTGATAAATCCAGAAAAGGAGGGCTGACTACTGTGATCAATAATAGAATACTTACATTGATGATGATACGCCTCCTCTTTGGAGGGGAACCGGGAAGCTGAAGATGGAGGGAATCACACCATCTCTGAGTCGGACAGCCCGTCCTGTCCGGTCTAAATCCTCTTTCTTAAAATGCTGACTGCAAATTAATTAATACTAATACTAATAAATAATAATAATAAATTATAATCCATAATAACAATAAATTATAATTCATAATGATAATAATAATACTTTATAATTCATAATAATAATACATTATAATCCATAATTATACTAATCAATTATAATTCATAATAATAATAAATTATAATTCATAATAATAAATTATAATTCATAATAATAATAATAAATTATAATTCATAATAATAAATTATAATTTATAATAATAACAAATTATAATTCATAATAATAAATTATAATTCATAATAATAACAAATTATAATTCATAATTATACTAATAAATTATACTTCATATTAATAATCAATTATAATCAATAATAATATTGCATTGGTTTTATGTTGTGCTTTTCTTACAGAAACTCAAAGACGCTTTACATTATTCATTCCTGTAACTTTGTATATATTTTTTCTTTATTGCGTTGTGAAGCACTTTGTGGCCTTTTGCCTGTGAAAGGAGATCTATGAATAATATATAATATATAACTAACATTTACTTCCTGACTGAAACTAAATGATGGACTCAGGTAACGACCAGCAGGTCGAGCCTCGACGTCACCAACAGCAGAACCTGTCAGGTAAAGATGGACCCTGTTCGGATCATGGGTTCTGTTGTCTCAGCTGAAGAACTCAAGGTGGGACTTTTATTATTCCGCATTGACTCTACCAGGAACATGAGCGCAGTGAAAGTGGAGCAGAAAGCGGAGCAGCATCCGGATCAAACATCAACAGCGGCTCACGTTTCTGTCGGTCCAGAAGTTTT
>NW_027180432.1:25000-75000 GCF_040956055.1 Brachionichthys hirsutus
TGTCCGTCTGCAGGACGGTTCTGTTGGGACATGGACGTTGTTCTCTGACTTGTTGTTTTCTGCTCTCCAGAGGAACCCACTAACGGGAACGCCATCATCATCATCGTCATCACTGCAGCGGTTCTTCTCGTCCTCACGGCTGCCGTTGGATTCAAGCTGTACAGACAGAGGACAGGTGAGCGACCCAGACAGAACCAGTCTCTGTCTCCTGGCTTTGATTGGACACTTTGACCTGATGAAGCAAACAGGAGGTGGTTTCAGCTTCAGAGTCCAGAACCACGATGACGGACCAGGGAAGACAGTCGTGCTGTGTTGACCCTTGAGTAACTCCTGGACAGTTTAGTCCATTTCAGAAATTCTAAGCTCCCTCCAGGACAACCACCGTCCTCTTTGGTGAGGCGGAGTCACAAAATCTCAACGTCCATAATTTGACTGTGTAATCCGTGTTTAACCTGTCCACGACCCTTGAGACAAAAATGTCCATTTGTTCTACATAGTGTCCAAGAAAAGGTCACAGAGGGGTGATTTTTGAAAGGGGGGTAATTTGGGCTTAAATTTGAAAACCCATATTTCCCACCGCCGTTTGTCTGTCCGGCTGTTAGCAAGATAACTCAAAAGGTTCTGGACGGATCTGGATGAAGTTTCCAGGATTTGTCGGGAATGTTTCCAGGAACAGATGATTACATTTTGGTGATGATCCAGAAGAGATCCTGGATTCTGGATCACTTGGAACTATTTGTTAATATTGCAGTCAATGGAGATTCAAAATATTTTCCTCAATATCTCAGTTGATTATTTATCAATGTTTATGGAATTTGACACAGTCACGCAGGGTGGGGGGGGGGGGGGGGGGGGGGTGGCGGTGTCTATCTCTCCAACTGGATCAGGTCCAGAATGAGGTCATGAAAAATATTACATTTTACAGGTGGACATTTTGTCCACTTGAAGGGTCATGAATGGGACTTTTTTTGTAACACAAGCGTTAAACTGTCCCCGGTTCCTTTCGGAGGACGTCCCGTTCTTCGTCTCCTCTGTTTAGCAGCAGCTACTTTTGTTTGATGGAGTGTTGCTGGTGATCCACTCGCATCCGTTCACCTGCAACCGTGAGCGGTGGAATGATGCGTCTTTGTTATCCAGGTAAACCTCGTCCACCTTCTGAGGACAGCGCTGAGCTCACGAAGAGACTGCAGCCGGAGGTGGACATGCAGCCGGAGGGCGTTGGGACAAGGACAGAATGAACGCAGTGAGTGTCTTCGTGTGGGACACTATGTGTAGAAGAACCTTCTGACACGGGGAGATTATTCTCTGTCAGACTTGTGAGACAAGATAGTCTTTGTCCTTTGGTGTCTTTCCCACAACAAAAGGTGAAGCGGTTTCACCTGAAGGGATCTGAGGTTGTTGGACAAAGACATTGAGTCCACCTGGACATTTAAGGTGGACTGATCGGGTTCGGGTGTGGCTTCGTGGCGTTTCTGCTCAGTTCTGTTGGTTCTGTCTCTGCAGGGTTCTGGGACAAGGAGCGGTGTCCCCACATCGTCCTGTTTGAACTGGAGTCCACCGGGTCTTCACCAGAACCCGATCCGATCAAAGATATCAGCGACGAGGATCCAGTGATCGATACTTATTGATTAGAGTCTAAACGGTGTCATATAATATTTCGGGGATTGTTCTCGTCTCTCTTCTCTGGAGACGTCAAGCAGGATCTTTAAGACTGTCTTCATCCAACGTCCTTAGAACGTCCTCCATCATTACACTTTAACTCTTCGGCTGCTGGGTTGTTTGTGCTTTCCCTTTGTCCTATTGGTCCTCCTGGGGTCATGTGATCTGAGACGAGAGACATCTGACGGCCTCTAGAGTCGTCTCTGCTGTCCGTCCTCAGAAATCCTTCCTTTGCTTCCAGTCCTCCTGGAACCTGCGGCGGGACTCGGACACTAACGAGTCCGGAGGTGTTGGAGTAAACGGGCGTGTCTTTGTTCCTCCTGGACTCCGCCCCTCCCCCAGTGCTTCCTGTCTGTTCACGGATCACAATCACTTCCTGTGTTGTTAACGAGACGAAGGCTGAAGTCGTCCTGCTGGTTCCTTTCTTTAGACAGAAATTCTGCTTTACAATAAAATCCCACATTTCCCACGTTTCTTGTTTGATTGCTCCGTCTCCAATCCCATGAATATTCCCGGTCCGGGTGTTTTGTTATTGGACTTCTGTGCTCGTCACAGATTGTCCATAACAAACACCATGTTCAAGCATAAGGGTGTCCATATGTGCACTTGGCACCAGGACACGCTCGGCCGCAGTTCGATGATCGACTTTGTCGTCGTATCGCCGGACTTGCGGCCGCATGTCTTGGACACTCGGGTGAAGAGAGGGGCGGAGCTGTCAACCGATCACCACCTGGTGGTGAGTCAAATGGGGGAGGATGCCGGACAGACCTGGCAGGCCCAAACGTAATGTGAGGGTCTGGTGGGAACGTCTGGCAGAGTCTCCTGTCAGAAGGAGTTTTAACTGATGGGTGGAGATTTCCTCCATCCGCAGCGTGAAAGCGGAGAACCACGATCGATACACATTTCATCACAGCAACTGCAGCGATTGATTGATCAATGGCTGATGCACAGATACAAGCAGGATCTTTTTATTTTCAAACCTTGTTTGGGTTCAGGAGGCCTCCGTCGTGCACACAGGACAAACACGTTTCCTAACACAAGTGCTGATCTTTCACCAAACCAGAAGGACGTCCCCGTGCCGTGCTGCGGGGACACTGAAGTCTGATACATTGTGTGTCTCTCGCAGAGACGGGGTGGTTGTGTTGGTTTCCTCTCCGGTCTGCGGCTGTCAGACGGCGAGCCGGCGGTGGGGGGGGGGGGGGGGGCGTCTCCCTCACATGCTGGTGCTCATTCTGGTCTGGCTGTTGGCTGGTGTCAGTTCACCCTGGCCGCCTTCTCTGGGTGGCGACTGAGAAACAGACACGACAAAGGTCTTTGAGTATTTCATGTTAAAATGTCAGACTTTTAGTCCAACATTTAATCCAACATAGCTCCCCACCCCCCCTCATAAGATCCACAAACGAGACCCTGTGTTGAAGACAGACGGGGGTGGGGGAGCTGATGGCACCACAGAGCACCGGCTCAACAGTGACTCATTCCTCAGACGTTAACTCCGGACTGTCGTAAGCTCCGTTCTTGCCTCGGCTACTGCACTTTGGGCTCGTCCCTTCACCTGGAGACCGTCAGCAGAAACATTTTCTCTACCTTGACGTGGATCTGGTTGCGCAGCACTGCAGCCCGGAGGATCATGGCTTTGGCGCGTCTCTGGAACTCTTTGCCCATATGGAGCGACTTCTCAAACGTGGTGCTCCTCTGATCCACGTCCCTCGCATAAAGAATCTGTCAGCACATCAGAGAGTCGCTTTAGAACTGTCAGTTCAGAGATCGATTATTTGTTCCACTTTGCCTATCCACAGTGTTCTGAGTGATTTGACAAGGCTGCCCCAGAAGAGGGAGGAGCCAGCAGCAGCTTAAAAAGCTTTCCTTTAAACACATGCATGGAAAAGTATGCTAGTGCTGCCATTTCATCTGAAGTCATGAGGTGTGTGTGTGTGTGCGCGCGTCACCTTGCTGTGGGAGTCGATCCGTGCATTAATGAGCCCCTCCAGAATGAGTTGGGTAAGCTCATCCTCTAGAGCTGCCACCGTGGTGTTGAAAGCTTGAGCCATCTTAGTCATGTCTGCCGACACGTAGGGGCTGAAATACGACACACAACAGACACACATCAGCAACACTACTACTACTACTGTTCGTTCATCTTGTCCCGTCAGGGGTCACCATAGAAAATCATCGTCCTCCCTCACTACGTCCATGTCTCTTCTCCTGGGTCGTCCTCTAGTCCTGTTCCCTGGCAGCTCCATCCTCAGCATCCTTCTACCGATATAGTCCCTGTCTCTCCTCTGGACATGTCCAAACCATCAAAGTCTGGTCTCTCGGACTTTGTCTCCAAAACGTCTAACCTTCACTGTCCCTCTTTTTGTCTCATTTCTAATCCTGTCCAACCTGGTCACTCCCAAGGAGAACCTCAGCATCTTCATCTCCTCCACTTCTAGCTCCGCCTCCTGTCTTTTCCTGAGAGACACTGTCTCTAAGCCGTCCATCATGGCTGTCCTCACCACTGTTTCTAAGCCGTCCATCATGGCTGTCCTCACCACTGTCTCTAAGCCGTCCATCATGGCTGTCCTCACCACTGTCTCTAAGCCGTCCATTATGGCTGTCCTCACCACTGTTTCTAAGCCGTCCATCATGGCTGTCCTCACCACTGTCTCTGAGCCGTCCATCATGGCATGAGATTCAAAATGGGTGCATTGTTTGAAGACGTCCTACACAATCCACGTGCCATTTTATTAAATATGGGGTTCCAATATTTTGTAAATGATCCCATTTTATTTCTATTTACATGTTTAAGTCCCAACTTTTTTTGGAATCAGGTAAAAATAAAAAAATACTTACCCAGTATTACTCTAGTAAAGTTTTAAAGTTCAACCATTCTAGTCATACTAAAGACCCCCATGTTTCTGACTGAACCTGAAAACCCAGCAAGAAGCTGCCGTCTCACCTGAATCAGGGCTCTGTTCCTGATCTGGCTGTACAGCGTTTTGACGTGTGGGGCCAGATACATGTCCAACAGGAGGTTATCCTGCAGGGAGCACAAACACGTCACGACTCAGCACCACCGTTTCCTCCTGCCGAGTTGGAACCAGCTTCTTCTTTGCTCTGCGCTAACCTTCATTTCATCCAGCAACTTGAGACAAGACGCATACTTGGACTCATAGAACTTGAAAATGATGTCACGGATCTGCGGCTCCAACTCGAGAAACAACTTAAAGGAGCTGGAAACAGATGATTAGTATAGACGTTTGCTCACTGCAGGCATAAAGGCGATACCGTTCCTGGAATAGAAGCGCCGACCTGCTGGAGATGACGTTACGCTGGAGCTCCTGCCTGTCAAACGTGGCCAACGCACACAAGCCTCCATACACAGCTACGTTACTCGGGGACAGCAGCTGCAGAGAACACACACAACAATGCGAAAATCATTCTGCCGCTAACGTTGGGGTTATCGAGGGCATCAAGCAGATCTCTAATTGGCTGCCACGAAGGCGGTCCTCCGTCAGCCCATCAGCACTCGGAGATGCCGTTGTCAGGAAAATCAAACACGAGTACGTTTTCAGTTCACTTCTGATAGAGATGTCCACAGTCAAAAATAAATGCTGAGCTTTCTGTTGTCTCAGTGAAGCTCAGAGCTCCCAGCAACGGTCAGCGTTTAACATACTATGTGATGGGGGGGGGGGGGCACCAGTGTCCTGGTGATTGGGATAGAAAGTTTCTCGCAGGAACATTCCAAGCCCTCCTGCATTGTGGAAGAATATAAAGGATATAAGCTGATTTTATTCCATTTTTATTTCATTCTGATTAAACGTTGCTCGATGGTAATGAAACTGGCGCGGGTTGAAATCTCTCTGTTGTGCTTTCACGTTTGACAATGTAACTAACTTTTGATAACTTTTGTTTTTTTCTTACAGACTTCAGGAGATGCAAACATTTTCAGCATCTCAAGAAATGTGAATATCATGGAAAGTTGCCTTAACTTCCCATAAAGTCGTTCAAACAGTGAAACTTTCCTGCGTTTTAGACCTAAGTGTTGTTTTACCTGTAGGCCATAATGATCAAATTAAAGAAAGGATTCAAATCATTTAGTTTACATGTAATGAGTCTAGAATACACACTTTTTTTTTACGATACTCTACTCTTGAGTTGCACCTGTGCACGTTGTGACGTCAGCACTCACCTCTGGACAGTCACAGTGATCAAAAGACGCCTGCAGGAAGCACTTGGCGGCCGGCTTGTATTTGCGCGAGGCTAACTCAGCCAGACCTGAATCAACAACACACAACAAAAGGCGTGAGACACACAATGGGCAGTGAGGAGAGTTATTTTCGACAGAACATCTCTCAGCGTAGCCGCAGGTCCTCGGTCGGTCCTCAAGATGGCGCCCACAACAAAAACGTCACGTGACTGAAACCCATGAATAGACGAGGAGGGGGCGAGGAGGGGGCGTGTCACGCCGTTTCCACTCTGGCAGCAGTTACTAGCTGAGCAGGAACTGCAAACTATTCTATGGAGCCACTGCTGAAGACGGTAGAAGTTGCGTTCACACGGACAAAATGTCCTTAATCCGATCAGAGTTCGGAGTAAAATTATGATCGGATGCACCGTGTTCATGGACGCTAAAAATATATTTTTAGGGTTTAAACAAAACATCGCTCCGTGCTTTTCTGCTTGAAAGAATAATCCGATTTGGGTGTGTACGTGGAGCATTTGTATTCCGATCAGGCTTTTAATCCGATTCAATGTGTCCATGTAAACGCGCCTGGAGTTGCTGCCTCTTAGACCCGAGACTTTAATGGGCGTGCATCGTGTTACCTGCAGCACACTTTAATTTGGTGAGCACTCCTTGATTCTGGCTGTCCCGCTCTCCTCTTTGCTGAAACAAAGAAACATGCATCAGTTGAAGGAATCCTCCTTCTTTGAGTTAAGCTCTCAGTCTGCCGAAGCTAAATATACAAACGCATCAACATTATGGTCGGAAATTGTCGCCACATTTCAACAAACAATTCACCCAAAAATCCAGTCAGTTGACCAAAGCATTACAGCCGGCGCCTAAACGGCTGCTGTGGTCGGTGCGACTGTGGGGGGTACACCCTGGACAAGCCGCCAGGTCATCACAGACAGACAATCATTCACACCCACGGACAAGCTAGCGTCACCAATTCACCTAATATTCCTGTTTTCGGTGGGAGGATGCCGGAGAACCCGGAGAGAACCCACGCAGCCGCGGGGAGAACGTGCATGAAAGGCCCCAAGTCGGATTCAAACGTGCAACCTTTTTGCTGCGAGGCAACAGCGCTGTCCACTGCGCCACCGTGCTGCCGCAATCAAAGTCCCCACAGGTAACTGCGGAGCTTCTGCACTGTAAACTAGAACAATCTAGACTCTAGAGGGCGCTGGAAGCATTTTCTGATTCAGACGAGATCAGCAGAACTCAGGCGAAACCTCTAACCTGGTCTGAAAGTTGCATTTAGAGCTTTGGATTCAAGTCAGCTGTGAAAAGCATCACGCATTCAGGTTTCCTGTCATTTCATATTTATTTTCTGTTCTCTAGCAGCCATCTTCCTTTATTTGTTCAGGACTAAACGCTGCAACGTTTTTCTGTGAAACTTCAGACATTTCTCGGAGACTGCTTTCTGTGGATATGAGGCTGAATAGTAACGAAGACCATTCTCATTTCTTGATCAGTCTAGATGCTGGAGGATGACCTCTGACCTCTGCTGTGTGACAGCGGCGCTCACCTCCGCTATCTCCGGAGTGGATTCCGCCTTGTTGACGTAGCTCAACACGTGTGACCAATTCTGGAGGTAAACGCTAACCTGCGGGCGGAGAACAGAAAGTGGCTCCTCAGATTCTTTTGCTGGAACCCAAAAGTGTTTTCTACTCCACTATCGTCTCATCCTGCTGGACCTTGATGACGTTCAGACACATGTTGATGACGTGTTTAGCACTAGTGCAGTAGTCTCTGGCTCGAGAGTAGCACTACAGGGCGTTACTGAGGTCGCCACAGTCCAGGTAATGGTCCCCCAGGTCATCGTGGCCCCTCCTGAAGGAGGAGGGACAGCGGGAGATGAAGAGGCGTCGCCTGCACTGCCTATCAGCGCACGGTAGCAATAGAGGAGTATTTTTCCATACTTAAAACCACTCAACACTCTCCTCCAGCAGCACAAATGTTCTGTTACCAATATAAAGTAGAAAGTCCAAACACAAACCAGAATATGCAGATCCTTCTACGCCTCTTACATGCCCCTCCCCCATGTGTTTTTGCCTAATCAATGATCCTGACAGACCTAAAATCATGGCCAACCCTCCCTGCGTCGCCGTACCTGATGCTCTCTTTAATGGAGTTGCCCTTGTAGTTTTTGAGATCGGTATCCAGCTTCTCCAGTTTGAGCAGCGCTTTCTTCCTGGTGGACTCGGCCCAGGCCGAGTCCAGAGGAGGAGGAACGACACCGCCTTCAGGTACTGTGTCCGGTACACCCGGCACCTCCCTTACACACACACAAAGAAAATACGTTCAAAACACACAAATCAAATAAGAAGCTTAGATTCATTTCCCAACGCAAACACCAGGTCTGCTTTGCAGTCCAGAGATCTCCCACAGGTCAGCAACCATAATACCGTGTGGCCTCTGAGAGCTTGCGGCGAATGTCTTCATAGGTGTCGACGTTGAAGGTCCTCTGGACGAAGGTGAGGGCCATCTTCAGGGCTTCCACTCTGAGCTGAGGGCAATGCTCAGCAATAAACTGAAGCCTCTCAATACGCATGAGCCCACTGTAACTGGTTGCATACTGCTCCAGGTCCTGCACAGAAGGAAACGGGCTTCAGGGAACAATCCCAAAGGCGGCGAACAGGCAGAGGAGAAGCAATGAAGATGTTGATGCAAGCAAGATGCAAGTCATCAGATTCCCAGCAAGCCATTATTGTCCTTACACCGAGAGGAGAACAAAGAGACATAATGAGACAAACTTTTGCAGAACATCAAAGTGGAAAGCCGAGTTATTGTCAACTGGCCCACTAAGGTTCTGCCTGCGTGTGAAATCACGGCAGTTTGCAGCGCTGGGAAATGACAACTTCAAATCTGCTCAGATTCACCACTGCCTCACTCCTACATCAATTTGGACTCATTTTGTTTTCAACATTTCATTAAAACTACAATTACAACGCTAAAATAAATGACCATGTAATTAATTGTAAAAACAAACAACCCCCCTCCCCCCCCCCCCCCCCCCGCCCCAATTCTATCTGTGTGCAACAGTTTAAAAACCCATTTTTAATAAACCACAAATATTCAACAAGCTAATAAACTACAGGATGATGATGTTACTTGGTAGCGCTGTGCATCCTGTGAAATAGAGCGTCTGACAGTCAGTCAGGTCAATACCAGTGTTGGGTTCTCCACTATGTAGTTGGATTCTGGAGCATTCTGCTGGTCCTCCTGAGGATCTGCATCAATCTGCATGGGCTCCACAGACCCCTGAAATAATAATAATAATACGAAATTAGGGGAAGGTTTAGCAGAACTGTGAAATATGATCTGCATGATAGCTGAATAAAATTGTTTTAATATATATTTAATCTCATTTTTGACACAAGTATAACCTAAAACTTTTCTTGCTTAAATTCTGGCACAAATAGACCCAGCAAATTGTCCAAAATGTACATGTTAACATTATTGACGTGAAGTGAAAACTGATATTGAGCGCAAAGTGCTGCTCAACACGAACACGCACGCTTTATCATCAGAAACAGAGAAACAGCTGCCAGCTAATATGCCGTTCAAAATAGCTGCTAGCACAAAAAGGCGATTCTAGCTGCTCTCCTTAGAGCTAACGTGATAACTGCTAATAACAGAAGCGCGTCCATCATCACTAGGATAGCTTGAACTTAACATGGGGACATGTATCTGACTAAAACCCAAAACATCGCGTCTTCCGTTTCCCCGTGTGTCCTGTTAGGGTCCTCCGGGTATCATCACGGCTAATGTTGTTAGCCTACGAGGCCTTCTGTTAGCTGCTAGCCTTCCGTTTCGAACATCGGAAAGAACAAAGCTGCAACGCGAGACTCACCTGGAAGTTGAATACTTGGACAGGCAAAGGCATCTTTCTGATTCCTGACCACAGTGCCGATGGGAAAATATATTATTAGGAAATTAACTTGCAGGACAGCTAACCGGAACAAGAGAGTCGATCGTCAGCGAGCTTCCGCCTCTCTTCTTCTTCCTCTTCTTTTTTCTTTCAGCACCTGCCGTCCACGGAGTTGCATTACTGCCATCTGCTGGATCAGCACAGCTACACATGGAGCTGTCCAGTGCTGATCCTGAAAGTGGCGTCTTTTCCGTGGCATTGACTCGGGGAATGTTCTATATATTTCCCACTTTGGTTGTTTTTTTTGGTTTCTGCATGTCCATGACAAGACAAGGTGGTGGCTTTTTGGTTTTGCTTTGATTTTGTATCGATTATCTTTGTTCCTGCGTGATGATTGCATTTGAATGGAACTTTTCCACATTATTAGATGTGTTAATTTATTCCCATCACAAACTTTGGTTCATACTTATGATTTTTCTCATTTACAGCTTGGCTTAATCTCTAACAATTTTTAAGTTACAACCTTTTAAAAAAGTGATATCAAAACTGAATATTTTATTGTAATTAGTGGTGGCTAAAGAATAAATAGTTATTTAACAGCATGTTAAGGAGTAGTTACATTTATTTTACATTAAACGACATTACATTTAGTTACGTTTTTACCGTGTTACGGTTTACATTTGGCCTTGAGGATATGTTGTCTTAAGGCTCAGGGACTAAAAATGCAGAGACACAGGTAGATGAATTCAGAAACAGTCTTTCACTCTTGTAAGATACAAACTGAAGAAGTCACGGGACTGGCTGGCATTCAAAAACCAGTAACAGAAAAAAGAGAACAATAAAAAAAAACTAAAGCTACTCAAGCGCTGGCTGGAAGCTGAACAGAAACAAGCGGGAAAAGTTCAACATCCACAGAGAGCAGGAGAAAAACAGTTAAAGCGGCGTAGCAGGAGGCACCGACGTGAAGCTCGCTGGCGCAGGTGTGGTGGCAGATGGGAGGCTTTACGAGGAACAGGTGCGTCCGGGGCGCCAGCCGATCCCACCTGCTGCAGGTCGTGGAGCAAGGCACAAGAGAACACAGGTGAGCGAGGGAAAACGAGAGAACTGCAGGCAAGGCAGACCATCAGAACATGTTGGACCGCCCTCATGGGGCTGAGACAATCAAGCTATACTGAATCCACACATGTTTGAGGAGCAATTCAGTCGATGTTTAGCTGTAAAGCCCAAATCATCATCACCTCTAAATCAGGTATATTGTAATGTCTGTGATTTCTGTCTCTCAGCCATTATTCACTACAACCGGCCGCCGCAGCCATTTGTCTGAAACTGAAGGAAACCTTGTTGATCAAAACACGCAGCTAATTCCATTTTCATATTCTGAACAGATATTTTGTGGGGTAAAACTCATGTCACTATAGTAACTACACTTCATATTTGTAAAATATCGTATCATTTTAAAATTTAAATGTTTGCCATCCAGTAAAAATACTTGTTTATATCAGGATATCCAAGACGATATCCTGATATAAAATAGGCTCAGTATTCAGTCCTATCGGCATGATTTATTATTTATTTTTATTGAAAGACAAGTCAATACAAAACATTAAACAAAATAAATACACACAATAAGCTTTCCAGGGGGAGAATCTGCGTGACTTCAATGCCAAGTTGAGCAGCTCTAGTCTCACTCCGGGAAAAACAAAGGAAGACTTTTTGAAGCTACATGGAGAATTGTTATTGCTAAGAAACCCTGGAATGTTTAATACCATTTGTTACAACATATCTATGAGAGCAATCCTTTGAGGATGCTGGACATAAGAACAAAGAAAAGGAACAGACTTTGCTGTGAACATGACATGAGAGCGGCACCAAGGTGAAGCCACGCACCTGAACTCTCAAAGGCAGCAGCAGAATCACTCTGATTGGCCAGTTTGTAATTTCTAGTGAGTTCATGCACGGTTCATTTTGTGCACCATTAAAAAATCTAAATTAGTTCGATTAGATTTTTCAACAAAGCTTATTGAATCAATATGAGTTAGAAACCTGTTTATTGTTTGGGGGTGTATTTCAAGACCCAAATTATTCACATTTGCTTTCGGATTCGATATTTTATTTTTAACACAATCACAAATCTTTGTTGGTCGACTAGAAGATTTTTCAGTATCATACTTTTGTTTGTCAGGTATTCGCCAACTACCTGGTGTGAACGGCCTAGCTTGCGATAAATTCTGCGATTTGACAGGTTTCTGTGTTCTAACTCATCCATCCTACCTTCTTCCTTTCTGACAATGCAATCTTGTGTACCATTAAGTGTTGTATAAAAATATGTGACAATATTCTGAATGAGGTTTATTGAAGTGAAATTCTAGAGTGGTCCTATATTTTTGTCGCTCTTTGGGCCGCTGGAATTCTGGTGGTTTTCGGACCAGACCTTATTGGAGGGCGGGGGAGGTCGGGTGGGGGTGGAATGTGCAGTCTTGATTTTTGTTTGGCTGCTTTAAAGGGTAATTTGCCCCCTGAAAATGGATGGTCCTATGTTTCTGTTACATACTGTATATGCAAAGAAATCCCTAAATAAATCATCTCTGGTATTGTTCAGGGGGCCGGGCCAGATGTGGAAGGAGGCCGTAGTTTGGGGACAGTAAGGGTTCGGGCTTTACGACTAGAATGGAGACACTGGTATTTGCATCAGGGACTTCAAGTATGTTCAATCAAAACTTCAAAAGAAAAAAGAGCTTTGATTCAGTTGGTACTTCCTGTACATTGATGCACCAAATGAAAACGTCTTAATCAGACAGTTTAATTTACCTTCATTATTGGAGACAAGTCTACCTTGGGACAACGTTATGTAACAAACAATAGAAAAATAAAGATGCTTCTGTGGGACGCTGCTGGAGGGTCACGCTCTCCGGCACGAGCAACAGCTTCTGATCCAGGGGCCGAGAGGTGAATCGACTCCAAGCAAATTTTCCCCTCAATAAAGTTGTGAGCGGACTCCAGATGCATTTTGTCCCAGTTCATATGAGAGTCGGTGGAAAGGCTTATCCATGCATGAATAAAGAGTAGCTCCACCAGGAATAAAGAGGCCTGGAATCTCTACGAACTCAGTCGTACTCTTCCAAATCCATCAGCTTCTCCTGAGAAAGGAAGAAAAACAGGAACTCAAAGGTTAAAAAGAAAGGAATATAAAGCTTAATCTTTAAAACTATTATTTCTACTACTGCAAATACTAATAATAAACAATTGCATTTTCAAGTATGCCTAACATCCCTGATGGTGCCTCGTATCAAACGACCATGCAAACTGTGCAGGATGTGTGTTTCATACAGTATGTATGGAAATATGGAAATTACCGTAACACTGTATCAAACTATATGCAAATAAGAAGCAATTTCTGTAAGTCAAGATACATAAAATAGTAGAAAGATGTCTTTACGATGTTATTTAAGTGAAATGATGGCTGGATTTGGTTTGATTCCAGGGTAAAGGGCATGTTTAGACGTCATGAACTGGAGGATGGCTTGGCCTCAGGTAGCATTTGATTGGCTGTTGGGTTGGGCCATTAGAGTCTCATATTTTAATATCGTTACGAGTACTTATGTACAGGATACACAATTATTTGCAGCTGACCTGTTGCTGCTGTGTATTCAGTCTGTGAATGTGTGGCTGACAAAAAGCTCGCTTTATCAGTGTGCGCCATCGAGCGTTCATTTTAACCCCTCGTTTCCTGTATTTGGTTCCAGGTTCGTCTTGAATGAACCAACCGTCTTCAGCAGAGTACTTCTGTTATGTCAGCTGCAATCTGAATCCAAGCAGCTCTGCATCAAGGGGTTAAATGACGTACCCATCCGCCGTGGTTCTTGACCCAAGGGGCAAAGTTCTCCATGTAGCACTCTGCATAGCCTTGCATGCGATGTGTTCCGGTCGCCGTCACTATCCTTCGTGATACCTCCATGGTGACGGCCATACGCCGCAACGTCGGACTAGCAGGAGGCTGCGGCACGAGCGCCTCAGTCATGTGACTGCTACTGAACGTGTCCAGAAGCCTGGCGAAGGATGGGTAGGACAGGCGAGACAAGCTGGAGCGCAGGAAAGGGTGCGACTGGATCTGGAAACAAATTCAATACATTTCAAATGATTTAGAAATCCAGCCGGTACTTCACACACGCATGCAGATGAGCTGCACGACCTCGTGGTTTTATTGCTTGTATATTCATCAGATTTGTTTCTGATGTGGCTCTACTGAGGTATTTCTACCTGCTGAGCAGCAAAGCAGTGTGCCTTTACTGGGGGGGGAAACTTCCCAGACCGGCTCCAGCCGTCTACCGGCCAATCAGGAACAACGTTGTTTGCATTCCGGGCATTCTGCTCACATCGGCGTTCAGCTTCCTGCTGCCATGTTAACCCTAGAACTGCCATGGGCTCCGTTTATCCACATTATTACACCAGATGTGTCAAGTCTGGTGAAACTATTATGATTAGTTTATATAATAGTAATTACAGCTGGTCCTCACTTAGCGACGGAACCACGTTTCAAAGTCCTCATCGCTAAAAGATACCGTCGCTAAACGAAACCTCGAGAATCGGCAGACGTTTTGTGGTCACTTTTTTTATATTTGCATACGTATAGGCCATTTATACTGTACATGTACGTACGTACTCTCTCATGACGCCACAGCAGCAACAGCGATTCCTTGTCGCTAAACTTTAAAAATTCAGAAAGCCCGTCTTAAATCCTACAAGTCGCAAAGTGAGGACCCCCCCGTATTATGGACAGTATCCTGGCCGACTCCCCGTGAATGAGTCTTCCTATGGTGCCATTCTCCTGCCGGCCACCAGTATATGTTAGTTCGTAGATTTGCTTTCTTCTGTGACCATGTGTTCATTCATCATTGCGCATGTATCGTTTCTTCCCCTTAAGGTTCTCCCGCTCCATTTTTCACTCCACTGTCTTTTTTAAATTGCAACAATATAGCTTTTGTGTTTGCTTCCACTCTGTCCCCATCAACTCTTATTCCCGTTATCCGACTGGGACTACTAGTCATGTACAAACTGTACATGGACTGGAAATGTGATTTTGCCAAGTTCCCCCTGGACTTAAATATCTACCCCACCCTTTGCCACCTTCGGTCATGACTCAAAGCTCCAGTATTTGGTCGACTAGAAGATTTTTCAGTATCATACTTTTCTTTGTCAGGTTTTCGCCAACTACCTGGTGTGAACGGCCTAGCTTGCGATAAATTCTGCGATTTGACAGGTTTCTGTGTTCTAACTCATCCATCCTACCTTCTTCCTTTCTGACAATGCAATCTTGTGTACCATTAAGTGTTGTATAAAAATATGTGACAATATTCTGAATGAAGTTTATTGAAGTGAAATTCTAGAGTGGTCCTATATTTTTGTCGCTCTTTGGGCCGCTGGAATTCTGGTGGTTTTCGGACCAGACCTTATTGGAGGGCGGGGGAGGTCGGGTGGGGGTGGAATGTGCAGTCTTGATTTTTGTTTGGCTGCTTTAAAGGGTAATTTGCCCCCTGAAAATGGATGGTCCTATGTTTCTGTTACATACTGTATATGCAAAGAAATCCCTAAATAAATCATCTCTGGTATTGTTCAGGGGGCCGGGCCAGATGTGGAAGGAGGCCGTAGTTTGGGGACAGTGAGGGTTCGGGCTTTACGACTAGAATGGAGACACTGGTATTTGCATCAGGGACTTCAAGTATGTTCAATCAAAACTTCAAAAGAAAAAAGAGCTTTGATTCAGTTGGTATTTCCTGTACATTGATGCACCAAATGAAAAAGTCTTAATCAGACAGTTTAATTTACCTTCATTATTGGAGACAAGTCTACCTTGGGACAACGTTATGTAACAAACAATAGAAAAATAAAGATGCTTCTGTGGGACAAAGTTCTCCATGTAGCACTCTGCATAGCCTTGCATGCGATGTGTTCCGGTCGCCGTCACTATCCTTCGTGATACCTCCATGGTGACGGCCATACGCCGCAACGTCGGACTAGCAGGAGGCTGCGGCACGAGCGCCTCAGTCATGTGACTGCTACTGAACGTGTCCAGAAGCCTGGCGAAGGATGGGTAGGACAGGCGAGACAAGCTGGAGCGCAGGAAAGGGTTGGACTGGATCTGGAAACAAATTCAATACATTTCAAATGATTTAGAAATCCAGCTGGTACTTCACACACGCATGCAGATGAGCTGCACGACCTCGTGGTTTTATTGCTTGTATATTCATCAGATTTGTTTCTGATGTGGCTCTACTGAGGTATTTCTACCTGCTGAGCAGCAAAGCAGTGTGCCTTTACTGGGAGGGGGGAAACTTCCCAGACCGGCTCCAGCCGTCTACCGGCCAATCAGGAACAACGTTGTTTGCATTCCGGGCATTCTGCTCACATCGGCGTTCAGCTTCCTGCTGCCATGTTAACCCTAGAACTGCCATGGGCTCCGTTTATCCACATTATTACACCAGATGTGTCAAGTCTGGTGAAACTATTATGATTAGTTTATATAATAGTAATTACAGCTGGTCCTCACTTAGCGACGGAACCACGTTTCGAAGTCCTCATCGCTAAAAGATACCGTCGCTAAACGAAACCCCGAGAATCGGCAGACGTTTTGTGGTCACTTTTTTTATATTTGCATACGTATAGGCCATTTATACTGTACATGTACGTACGTACTCTCTCATGACGCCACAGCAGCAACAGCGATTCCGTGTCGCTAAACTTTAAAAATTCAGAAAGCCCGTCTTAAATCCTACAAGTCGCAAAGTGAGGACCCCCCCGTATTGTGGACAGTATCCTGGCCGACTCCCCGTGAATGAGTCTTCCTATGGTGCCATTCTCCTGCCGGCCACCAGTATATGTTAGTTCGTAGATTTGCTTTCTTCTGTGACCATGTGTTCATTCATCATTGCGCATGTATCGTTTCTTCCCCTTAAGGTTCTCCCGCTCCATTTTTCACTCCACTGTCTTTTTTAAATTGCAACAATATAGCTTTTGTGTTTGCTTCCACTCTGTCCCCATCAACTCTTATTCCCGTTATCCGACTGGGACTACTAGTCATGTACAAACTGTACATGGACTGGAAATGTGATTTTGCCAAGTTCCCCCTGGACTTAAATATCTACACCCTTTGCCACCTTCGGTCATGACTCAAAGCTCCAGTATTTGGGTTCTTGTTTAGGAGTGAGGGAAGGATGGAGCGTGAGATTGACATGCGGATCGGTGCCGCAGTGATGCGGTCGTCGTTATCGGTCTGTCGTGGTGAAAAGGCGCTGAGCCGAAAGGAGAAGTTCTTGATTTACCGGCCAATCTACGTTCCTCCTCTCACCTCTGGTCATGGTCAGCAAAGTCTCTTTGCCCATTCATTCAGGCAGGAGGAAAGAACACCAGGCCTGGGTCAGACAGACCAAAGCCACCTCCTGTGGAAACTCAAGGCCTGGTGAAATCAAATCATCTGGTTCACTCATTCACCTCAAGGTTCATCTAAGCTCTGCTGCTGTATCCGTAACAGGGTCGGGGGGTCATGCTGGAGCCTATCCCAGCAGTCTGCGGGCGAGAGCTTGACACTCACCACCTTTCCGTTGCTGTCAATCAGCTTGATCTGCGCATCCCCCTTTTTCTGGACGCTGCCGGTCGTCCGTGTCCCATCCGCCAGCTGCATGATGTGGTTCCTTGGCCTGAAGGTCTCATCGAATCTGATGAAGGCTCGCTCGTCGGTCACGATGTGGGAAGAGGCACCGCTGTCCACGAGAAGTCCCTGCTGTCGCGTGGCATGGGGCCTCCATTCGCTCCCCTGGAACGCGAATGTTTCCTTTTCTTCCTTCGCGGGTCTGGAGCCATCTTTATCCTGACGATAACCTTGTCCAGTGTCTGCAATGGTGGCCACTTTATTGCTGTTATGTGGACCTGCCCATCTTCTCTGCGTCTTCTTTTCTTTATTTCTGCAATCTCTTGCTTTATGTCCCACTTTATCACAAATAAAGCAGTCTCCGTTGAAGACATATTTTTTCTCCTTCTCGTTACACTTTGATCTGGGCGTTTTGTAATTAGCCGTCATTACTTCATCAGCCCGGGGTCTGCTACGGTAGCGCAGTGAGCATTCAAAACTTCTCAACCTCGCTTTGAACTCAGAGAAGGTTAGCACTTCCCTTGTTTGTGTAACATGTACAGAAAACGGATTGTAGTCATCTGTGAGTCCTTTTAGCACCATTGCCACCAAAAGTGCATCGCTGAGGGTCTCTTTAGCTCTGTTTAATGCGGCCACTATCTTATCCACACGTGCTAGATAGTCCGCTAGCTCTTCACCGTCAGCCATTAGCATATTGGTTAGCTCCGTGTACAGCCCGACAATTCGCGGCTTTTCTTCTGACTCAAAATGGCGCCTCAATATTTCTAGGCTTCTCTTGCCATCATCTGGCGCTTCATAGAGGATTAGCACAAGTGTCTTGTCGTCCAAACAGCCACACAATTCTGCGTATGCTAGCTCGTTTTTCCTACCCGTCTCGGCAGCTTCATGTGCGTTAGCTCCTGCTGCTAACCCACGTCCAAGGATAGCGTCTTTGAGGTGGATGGTTTTCAAGTACGCTAAAAACCTTGCCTCCCATATATGGTAGCATGACTCGTCTCCGTCGAAGCGTGGCGGTAGCCCCCGTCCGTGCACCGCCGTACCTAGCCTGGGCCCATAACCTGTTGGCTCTTCTGCAGCAGCTCGCCGGTTATTTGCTTCTTCCATTTCTGGTGAAGACAGCTTCCAGTACTTCGCTTCGTCGTCTCAGCACATACGACACAGGAGACACGTGAATCACTTTCTTTCGGTACAGCCTCTCCTGTGCTCCGCTCATCCAGCACCAACTTGCACAGGAAGGTTCCGCCTTTTATTCACACAACATAGAACACAGCGTAACTTTCCGCCCAACTCAGCCGTGGCAAGTAGTGCCAACCTAAGCACACATTAATAGTGGCAAACATCGCTCTCAACAACGCTCAAACAAAGACTCTGACGCAGCTTAAAATAAGATCCATTCTACTTTTGCTTTTGATTCACAACCTGTGACAGTTCTGCCAGGACACGATCCAGTTCTGCGACGTCGTCGCTCAGACTAAATTCTGATTGGCTCAGACTAAATTCTGATTGGCTCAGACGGACGGGGAAGTCCGCTCCTCTCGTGTTTTGTCCTCACTTCACCCTTGATGGTCGGACTGGAAGCTTTAAAGAATCTTGTGGCTGTTCTGTTGTTTGAGCTGCAGATGGGACAGTTCACGATGAAGACCTCGGTTCTGGTTCTGGTTCTGGTTCTGGGTACAGGTGTACCTGGGGCGGTGGGAGGTGAGTTTCTATCCTGCTCTCTGGGTTGACGGTTCTGTTGTTGGACTTCCTGACATGTTAGGAGTCTAGAAATGTCCAAACGGTACCGACCCGTCATCTTAAAGTTCTTCCTGTAAAGTCCATTTACTTCAGGTCCAACTGGGACAGGAGGACAGAGGTAGTTCTTCCTTCTTTGTCCTCTTTAATTTGATGGGTTCAGAACCTCCGGCTCAGACGGACATCAGACCTGATGACGGAGGTGTGCTGGTGTCGGTCGGTGGTTCTGCGGAGGTCCAACAACAAACCGGTTTAGAGATGGTTTCCAAGCTGCGTCTTCATGATAGAGTTTGTCCACCAGGGAGTGGACAGCTTTATTCTCCAGCTGACAAATGTCCTGATCCGTTTGGATGGGTTCTGACCCGTGTCAGCCTCAGAACCCAGCATGGACTGGACCGCACGGTTTCCACACCGAACTATGAGCAGGGGACGGATTTGTTCAGCATTCTGGACGTGACACAGAAACAGGATGTCCACGTCTTCAGACGACGGCGGAGGTTCTGAGGAGAACAACAACGGAAGTGTCAGAACTCAAAGAGAACAAATCAGAGAACCTTCCTGTTGATACCTGAACAGAACCAACTGTTAGAACCAGGACGAGAAGGAAGAGACGTCAGCTGATGATGGAGGGAATGTTGGAACGTCAGAGGATCAGAATCCGCTCTGAATCCAACGGATATTATAACTGGTGTTATAACTGAGGTTATAACTGAGGTTATAACTGCTGTTATAACTGCTGACTGGTGTTATAACTGGTGTTAGACTGATATTATAACTGGTATTATAACTGGTGTTATAACTGGTGTTAGACTGGTATTATAACTGATATTATAACTGGTATTATAACTGGTGTTATAACTGCTGTTATAACCGGTGTTAGACTGGCGTTCTTTCTTATTCAGAACCGTGTCCTTCAAATATTAAATGTATCAATATTAATGAGAAATATTCTTCACAAAATCTGTTGTGAGTGAAACAGGCTTTGGGTTCTGCAGGTTCTGCCCATCAGGACCTGACGGTGTTTCGGGACCGGGTCACACCTTTATTTGCTGTGGTGCTGAAACCCAAATCTTTAGGGTCAAACCTTTTTAATTCACAAACTCTCCGACATCTGGCCTTGAAAATGATGCCAGTTATCAGCTGATGGTGGAAAATGACCAGCGCAACTTTGTGAAACCATAGAAGAAGAAGTTCTGCTGGGTTTCAGCTGCAGGAGCCTCAGAGTTCAAACCTGTAATCAGAACCAGAAGTTGTCATCGGTCACAGGTTCAGGTGTGAGTGGAGAGCAGGAAGTGATGTCATCAGGTGGAAACAGGTTCAACCTTCAGATCGTGATTCTGGTTTTTCTTTCAGAGACTCACTCTTTGAAGTATTTCGAGACGGCGTCTTCTGGAGTCTCAAACTTCCCGGAGTTTGTGTGTGTTGGTTTGATCGATGACGTCCAGATGGATCACTATGACAGTAAGACCAAGAGAGCAGAACCCAAACAGGACTGGATGGACAAAGTCACAGCAGAGCATCCAGAGTACTGGACCCGACAGACGAGGATCAATGTGGGGAACCAAGAACAGTCCAAATTCGACATGGAAACTTTAAAGAAGCGCTTCAACCAATCAGAAGGTTTGTTTGTGTTTATTAAATGTTGTGTTCATGCTGTAGGAAGTAAACACACACACACACACACACACACACACACACACCTCTGCAGGAACCCTTTTGCATCACTGCTGGGTTTCTAAAGCTCCGGGACACAGACTGGTTCTGCTGGTTCTGCTGGTTCTGCTGGGTCCAGTGAGGACCAGGTCGATGACTGGAGTCTGTCTCTCTCTCAGGTGTCCACATTGTCCAGCGGATGTACGGCTGTGAGTGGGACGATGAGACTGGAGAGGTCACTGGTTTTCGTCAGTATGGTTATAATGGAGAAGACTTCATCGTCCTGGACCTGAAGACGGAGACATGGATCGCTCCCAGTCCTCAGGCTGTCATCACCAAACACAGATGGGATCATGATAGAGCTAAGATGGAATACTTGAAGTATTACTTCACCCAGGTGTGTCCTGAGTGGGGGAGGAAGTATCTGGAGTATGGGAGGAGCTCTCTGCTGAGAACAGGTAGAAGCACATCACCTGGTGGAGTTTCAAACCAACAACCTTCATGTTCCTCTGCTGTTTCTGACCCACACACAGAGACACACTCTGTCCTTTACCTCTCTGTCCTCTTCTCTCCTTCAGTCTTCTTCTCCTCTGCTCCTCCCTTCTTTTGTCGCCTCCTCTCCTCTGAGGTTTATTTGCGTTGTTTCAGTGTCTCTGGCGACAACAGTGACTCCTGATGACGTGTCTGTCTCCTCCTCCAGAGCTCCCCTCTCTAACGTGTCTTTGTCTCCTCCTCCAGAGCTCCCCTCTCTAACGTGTCTTTGTCTCCTCCTCCAGAGCTCCCCTCTCTAACGTGTCTTTGTCTCCTCCTCCAGAGCTCCCCTCTCTAACGTGTCTTTGTCTCCTCCTCCAGAGCTCCCCTCTCTAACGTGTCTTTGTCTCCTCCTCCAGAGCTCCCCTCTCTAACGTGTCTTTGTCTCCTCCTCCAGAGCTCCCCTCTCTAACGTGTCTTTGTCTCCTCCTCCAGAGATCTCCTCTCTAACGTGTCTTTGTCTCCTCCTCCAGAGCTCCCCTCTCTAACGTGTCTTTGTCTCCTCCTCCAGAGCTCCCCTCTCTAACGTGTCTTTGTCTCCTCCAGAGCTCCCCTCTCTAACGTGTCTTTGTCTCCTCCTCCAGATCTCCCCTCTCTAACGTGTCTTTGTCTCCTCCTCCAGAGCTCCCCTCTATAACGTGTCTTTGTCTCCTCCTCCAGATCTCCCCTCTCTAACGTGTCTTTGTCTCCTCCTCCAGAGCTCCCCTCTCTAACGTGTCTTCGTCTCCTCCTCCAGAGCTCCCCTCTCTAACGTGTCTTTGTCTCCTCCTCCAGAGATCCCCTCTCTAACGTGTCTTTGTCTCCTCATCCAGATCTCCCCTCTATAACGTGTCTTTTTCTCCTCCTCCAGAGCTCCCCTCTCTAACGTGTCTTTGTCTCCTCCTCCAGATCTCCCCTCTCTAACGTATCTTTGTCTCCTCCAGAGCTCCCCTCTCTAACGTGTCTTTGTCTCCTCCTCCAGAGCTCCCCTCTCTAACGTGTCTTTGTCTCCTCCTCCAGATCTCCCCTCTCTAACGTGTCTTTGTCTCCTCATCCAGATCTCCCCTCTCTAATGTGTCTTTGTCTCCTCCGACAGAGCTCCCCTCTCCAAAATGTCTTTGTCTCCTCCTCCAGAGCTCCCCTCTCTAACGTGTCTTTGTCTCCTCCTCCAGATCTCCCCTCTATAACGTGTCTTTGTCTCCTCCTCCAGAGCTCCCCTCTCTAACGTGTCTTTGTCTCCTCCTCCAGAGCTCCCCTCTATAACGTGTCTTTGTCTCCTCCTCCAGAGCTCCCCTCAGTGTTTCTCCTCCAGAAGACTCCTTCCTCTCCCGTCAGCTGCTTCGCTACAGGTTTCTACCCAGACAGAGCCGCTCTCTTCTGGAGGAAGGATGGGGAGGAGCTTCATGAGGAGGTGGAGCACAGAGAGATCCTCCCCAACCATGACGGAACCTTCCAGATGAGTGTGGACCTGGACCTTTCATCGGCGGCGGCTGAAGACTGGAGGAGGTACGACTGTGTGTTCCAGCTCTTCGGTGTGAAGGACGACTTGGTCACCAGACTGGACAAAGGAAAGATCTGGACCAACTGGGGTGAGACTGGGATCAGGGGGTGAAGGTGGGGACACATTTCTGTCTCTCTGATGGTCCAGATCATGGGTTTGAAGAGTTGGACAGAAGTTGTTTGTTTCATTGTTGTTTGCTGTTTTCTGTGTAACTTTAGAGTTCAGATAATCAATAAGCCACCCGGGACCCAGACAACGGTACCAGAACCCTAACCCGGTACCTGCACAGAAGGCGGAAGCCTTTGAATCAGTGATAATGAAACTGTCTTTAAAAAGTCAAACTTCTGTCAGACCATTAGAACACGTGAAGAAGAGTAGATTTAGTGTCTTTATTTGAGCAGTGGACGAACGGATCCGTCTGTAAATCCGCCACAGGACAGTTTATTGGACGAGTCTCCCTGAGACTGGAACCAACATCAGGACAGAAAGAAACACAGACCGTCCTCCTGTGGACAGGTCGACATGAAACCACCTAAACAGGACGGCAGGACCACCAACCAGGTGGTGTCCGTCTGCAGGACGGTTCTGTTGGGACATGGACGTTGTTCTCTGACTTGTTGTTTTCTGCTCCCCAGAGGAACCCACTAACGGGAACGCCATCATCATCATCGTCATCACTGCAGCGGTTCTTCTCGTCCTCACGGCTGCCGTTGGATTCAAGCTGTACAGACAGAGGACAGGTGAGCGACCCAGACAGAACCAGTCTCTGTCTCCTGGCTTTGATTGGACACTTTGACCTGATGAAGCAAACAGGAGGTGGTTTCAGCTTCAGAGTCCAGAACCACGATGACGGACCAGGGAAGCCAGTCGTGCTGTGTTGACCCTTGAGTAACTCCTGGACAGTTTAGTCCATTTCAGAAATTCTAAGCTCCCTCCAGGACAACCACCGTCCTCTTTGGTGAGGCGGAGTCACAAAATCTCAACGTCCATAATTTGACTGTGTAATCCGTGTTTAACCTGTCCACGACCCTTGAGACAAAAATGTCCATTTGTTCTACATAGTGTCCAAGAAAAGGTCACAGAGGGGTGATTTTTGAAAGGGGGGTAATTTGGGCTTAAATTTGAAAACCCATATTTCCCACCGCCGTTTGTCTGTCCGGCTGTTAGCAAGATAACTCAAAAAGTTCTGGACGGATCTGGATGAACTTTCCAGGATTTGTCGGGAATGTTTCCAGGAACAGATGATTACATTTCGGTGATGATCCAGAAGAGATCCTGGATTCTGGATCACTTGGAACTATTTGTTAATATTGCAGTCAATGGAGATTCAAAATATTTTCCTCAATATCTCAGTTGATTATTTATCAATGTTTATGGAATTTGACACAGTCACGCAGGGTGGGGGGGGGGGGGGCGGGGGGGGGGCGGTGTCTATCTCTCCAACTGGATCAGGTCCAGAATGAGGTCATGAAAAATATTACATTTTACAGGTGGACATTTTGTCCACTTGAAGGGTCATGAATGGGACTTTTTTTGTAACACAAGCGTTAAACTGTCCCCGGTTCCTCTCGGAGGACGTTCCGTTCTTCGTCTCCTCTGTTTAGCAGCAGCTACTTTTGTTTGATGGAGTGTTGCTGGTGATCCACTCGCATCCGTTCACCTGCAACCGTGAGCGGTGGAATGATGCGTCTTTGTTATCCAGGTAAACCTCGTCCACCTTCTGAGGACAGCGCTGAGCTCACGAAGAGACTGCAGCTGGAGGTGGACATGCAGCCGGAGGCGGACATGCAGCCAGAGGTGGACATGCGGCCGGAGGTCGTCATCCAGCCGGAGGGCGTTGGGACAAGGACAGAATGAACGCAGTGAGTGTCTTCGTGTGGGACACTATGTGTAGAAGAACCTTCTGACACGGGGAGATTATTCTCTGTCAGACTTGTGAGACAAGATAGTCTTTGTCCTTTGGTGTCTTTCCCACAACAAAAGGTGAAGCGGTTTCACCTGAAGGGATCTGAGGTTGTTGGACAAAGACATTGAGTCCACCTGGACATTTAAGGTGGACTGATCGGGTTCGGGTGTGGCTTCGTGGCGTTTCTGCTCAGTTCTGTTGGTTCTGTCTCCGCAGGGTTCTGGGACAAGGAGCGGTGTCCCCACATCGTCCTGTTTGAACTGGAGTCCACCGGGTCTTTACCAGAACCCGATCCGATCAAAGATATCAGCGACGAGGATCCAGTGATCGATACTTATTGATTAGAGTCTAAACGGTGTCATTTAAATATTTCGGGGATTGTTCTCGTCTCTCTTCTCTGGAGACGTCAAACAGGATCTTTAAGACTGTCTTCATCCGACGTCCTTAGAACGTCCTCCATCATTACACTTTAACTCTTCGGCTGCTGGGTTGTTTGTGCTTTCCCTTTGTCCTATTGGTCCTCCTGGGGTCATGTGATCTGAGACGAGAGACATCTGACGGCCTCTAGAGTCGTCTCTGCTGTCCGTCCCCAGAAATCCTTCCTTTGCTTCCAGTCCTCCTGGAACCTGCGGCGGGACTCGGACACTAACGAGTCCGGAGGTGTTGGAGTAAACGGGCGTGTCTTTGTTCCTCCTGGACTCCGCCCCTCCCCCAGTGCTTCCTGTCTGTTCACGGATCACAATCACTTCCTGTGTTGTTAACGAGACGAAGGCTGAAGTCGTCCTGCTGGTTCCTTTCTTTAGACAGAAATTCTGCTTTACAATAAAATCCCACATTTCCCACCTGTTTCTTGTTTGATTGCTCCGTCTCCAATCCCATGAATATTCCCGGTCCGGGTGTTTTGTTATTGGACTTCTGTGCTCGTCACAGATTGTCCATAACAAACACCATGTTCAAGCATAAGGGTGTCCATATGTGCACTTGGCACCAGGACACGCTCGGCCGCAGTTCGATGATCGACTTTGTCGTCGTATCGCCGGACTTGCGGCCGCATGTCTTGGACACTCGGGTGAAGAGAGGGGCGGAGCTGTCAACCGATCACCACCTGGTGGTGAGTCAAATGGGGGAGGACGCCGGACAGACCTGGCAGGCCCAAACGTAATGTGAGGGTCTGGTGGGAACGTCTGGCAGAGTCTCCTGTCAGAAGGAGTTTTAACTGATGGGTGGAGATTTCCTCCATCCGCAGCGTGAAAGCGGAGAACCACGATCGATACACATTTCATCACAGCAACTGCAGCGATTGATTGATCAATGGCTGATGCACGGATACAAGCAGAATCTTTTTATATTCAAACCTTGCTTGGGTTCAGGAGGCCTCCGTCGTGCACACAGGACAAACACGTTTCCTAACACAAGTGCTGATCTTTCACCAAACCAGAAGGACGTCCCCGTGCCGTGCTGCGGGGACACTGAAGTCTGATACATTGTGTGTCTCTCGCAGAGACGGGGTGGTTGTGTTGGTTTCCTCTCCGGTCTGCGTCTGTCAGAAGGCGAGCCGGCGGTGGGGGGGGGGGGCGTCTCCCTCACATGTTGGTGCTCATTCTGGTCTGGCTGTTGGCTGGTGTCAGTTCACCCTGGCCGCCTTCTCTGGGTGGCGACTGAGAAACAGACACGACAAAGGTCTTTGAGTATTTCATGTTAAAATGTCAGACTTTTAGTCCAACATTTAATCCAACATAGCTCCCCACCCCCCTCATAAGATCCACAAACGAGACCCTGTGTTGAAGACAGACGGGGGTGGGGGAGCTGATGGCACCACAGAGCACCGGCTCAACAGTGACTCATTCCTCAGACGTTAACTTCGGACTGTCGTAAGCTCCGTTCTTGCCTCGGCTACTGCACTTTGGGCTCGTCCCTTCACCTGGAGACCGTCAGCAGAAACATTTTCTCTACCTTGACGTGGATCTGGTTGCGCAGCACTGCAGCCCGGAGGATCATGGCTTTGGCGCGTGTCTGGAACTCTTTGCCCATATGGAGCGACTTCTCAAACGTGGTGCTCCTCTGATCCACGTCCCTCGCATAAAGAATCTGTCAGCACATCAGAGAGTCGCTTTAGAACTGTCAGTTCAGAGATCGATTATTTGTTCCACTTTGCCTATCCACAGTGTTCTGAGTGATTTGACAAGGCTGCCCCAGAAGAGGGAGGAGCCAGCAGCAACTTCAAAAGCTTTCCTTTAAACACATGCATGGAAAAGTATGCGAGTGCTGCCATTTCATCTGAAGTCATGAGGTGTGTGTGTGTGTGCGCGCGTCACCTTGCTGTGGGAGTCGATCCGTGCATTAATGAGCCCCTCCAGAATGAGTTGGGTAAGCTCATCCTCTAGAGCTGCCACCGTGGTGTTGAAAGCTTGAGCCATCTTAGTCATGTCTGCCGACACGTAGGGGCTGAAATACGACACACAACAGACACACATTGTCTTTTAAATGTCCGCTCTCTTAATAACAAATCATTTTTATGTCATGATTTTATCACGATAAACAATCTGGACTTTTTTATTATTACGGAAACTTGGCTACCTGAGGGAGACTACAGCGCCCTTATTGAAGCTACCCCGCCAGACTACACCCATCTTAATCAACCACGGCTGTCAGGTAAGGGTGGGGGGGTAGCTGCCATCTTTAGAAATGTTTTTAAATGCATACCAGTTTCATACAACAGCTACACATCTTTTGAATATCTTGGTTTTAGGGTGAATTCATGTGATTCCACTATAATTATAATAATTTATAGACCACCAAAAACAAACAGTGTTTTTATTCAAGAGTTTGCTGAGCTGGTATCATATTTTATAACAAAGCATGACCGGATTCTTATTTTAGGAGATTTTAACATACATGTTTTTTGTCCCACTCACCCCCTTGTCAATGATTTTATTGAAACGATTGACTCTCTTGGTCTCTCTCAGGCAGTCCAAGTTCCAACACACAACAAAGGTCATACCTTGGATTTAGTCCTGCACAGTGGCGTCACTCCTGAAAACGTTGAGACTAAGGATATCTGTGTGTCCGATCATAAGGCCATTTTATTTAGTGCGATTTTATCCCCTCAGTCTTTTAATCACAGCGCGCCCGTATGACGTCGGGTTTTTAACTCTTTGTCAAGTACCAAGTTTGTTGAGCGTTTTACTGCTGCTTCGTTAACTGCTTTTACTCCACCTTCTAACATAGAGGAGCTGGTCTCTCTTTTTAACACTACTTGTGAGGATATTTTGGACTCTGTCGCCCCATACAAGACCAATAAGAAAAACAGAGCACCACAACCCTGGCTAAATGAGGCCCTAAATGAACTAAAGAGAGACTACAGGAGGAAAGAACGTAAATGGAAAAAATCTGGCCTACATGTGTTTTATGAAATATGGAAAGAAGCTTTAAAAACATACCAGACATCAGTTAAAGAAGCAAGAGCATCGTTTTATTCTAACCTGATCTCAACACATAGCAACAATCCCAGAGCTCTTTTTAAAGTTTTAAATTCAGTCACACGCCCCCCCTCCTGTCATTTTATTAACCCATCCTCAGAGCTGTGTAAGGATTTTTTAAAGTTTTTTGTGAACAAAGTCAAGGTCATTCGGGAACAAATCCCCACCCCCCCCCCCCCCCCCCCCCAACGCGTGTTTTAGATACTTTCAGTAACATCGACACTTATTTTAGTAACTTTGAACCGGTTTCACTGTCTTTTTTAACTGAAATCATTGCAGGCATGAAAGCTGCAACCTGCAGCATTGATTTGATTCCCACTAAGTTTTAAAAAGAGGTTCTCAACACTGTTGGACCCAGCATTTTAACAATTACTAATTGCTCCCTGGAGGAAGGTGTTTTCCCTTCAGTTTTTAAACATGCTGTGGTCCAACCTCTTCTTAAGAAACCGAACCTTGACAATACTGTTTTAAGCAATTTTAGGCCTATATCAAAACTTTCTTTCTTATCAAACATTTTAGAAAAAGTGGTTTTAACGCAGCTTTTAGATTTTATGTGTCATAATAATATATTTGAAGAGTTTCAGTCTGGTTTTAGAGCACGGCACAGTACTGAAACGGCACTTCTCAAAGTATCAAACGATCTTCTTTTAGCTGTTGACAGGGGGGAAAGTGCTGTCTTAATTCTTTTAGATTTAAGCGCAGCTTTTGATACAGTGGACCATGTGATTTTAATTGATTGTTTAAAAACATGGGTTGGGATCACGGACGAGGCACTAAGCTGGTTCGAATCATATCTTTTTAAAAGAACTTTTGCAGTCAACATAGATAATTATGTTTCTTCTAAAGCACCCATCAGCTGTGGTGTACCGCAAGGTTCGATTTTAGGCCCAATTTTACTTTCAATTTACATGCTTCCGCTGGGCCAGATCATCCGGCGGCATAACGTCTCCTTTCATTGTTATGCAGACAACACACAGATATACCTTCCCCTGAGACCTGGTGACCCAGCAAGCCTAGCTTCTGTTTTTAATTGTCTAGACGATGTTAACTGTTGGATGGCACATAACCTTCTTCAATTAAATAACTCCAAATCAGAAATCATTCTATTTAACCCCCCTGATCCCTTCTGTCCTTCAGTACTTGGTCCACTATCACATAACCTCAAACCCACTGCAAAAAACCTGGGAGTTATATTTGATCACAATCTGTACTTCACCTCACACATCAATTCTACAGTTCGATCATGCTTCTTTCACCTCCGATTAATTACAAAAGTAAAGCACATGCTACAACAGTCAGACCTGGAGAAAGTAATCCACACACTCATCTTCTCAAGACTCGATACTGCAATTCTCTCCTGTCTGGCACAAACAACAAATCACTGTCCCGCCTCCAACTAGTGCAGAACGCAGCAGCTCGGCTTCTGACTGGTTTTAACAGACGCCATCACATCACCCCAGTCCTTGCTTCGCTGCACTGGCTGCCAGTCCAATTTAGAATTGATTTTAAGATTTTACTGATCGCTTTTAAAGCTCTTATGGGTCTGGGCCCAACTTATATTTATGATTTATTGACTTTATATGAGCCCCCCCGCAGCCTGAGATCCTGGGGTCGAGGATTTCTGGTACTTCCGAAGTCGAGGTTAAAATCAAAAGGTGACAGAGCATTCGCCATCAGGGCCCCTCGGCTTTGGAACGACCTGCCTGAAAATATAAGGCTTGCAGATTCAGTTACTTCTTTTAAAACACTTCTAAAAACGTATTTATATAGACTGGCTTTTAATTGATGGAGTCCACTGTTTTAATTACTTTTTATTTACTTTAATTAATTTTTTTTAAATGTATTTATTTTTATATTTTGAACATTGTTTTATTATTTTATGATTATTGCTGGATACCGAGTCTCATCGCTTGTGCCCTGACGCCACTGTTGCTTTTATACACCCATTTTACATTGATTAATGTTTGTTTAAAATGTATTTTTTGTTTATATGATTCATGTTGATTTGTTATTATCTGTTAAAGCACTTTGGGAATTTTATTTCTAAAAAGTGCTATATAAATAAAGCTTATTATTATTATTATTATTATTATCAGCAACACTACTACTACTACTGTACGTTCATCTTGTCCCGTCAGGGGTCGCCATAGAAAATCATCATCCTCCCTCACTACGTCCATGTCTCTCCTCCTGGGTCGTCCTCTAGTCCTGTCCTTTGCATCGTCCTCCCCAACACCAGCCACTCTCATGTCCTCCCTCACTACGTACATGTCTCTCCTCCTGGGTCGTCCTCTAGTCCTGTCCTTTGCATCGTCCTCCCCAACACCAGACACTCTCATGTCCTCCCTCACTACGTCCATGTCTCTTCTCCTGGGTCGTCCTCTAGTCCTGTTCCCTGGCAGTTCCATCCTCAGCATCCTTCTACCGATATAGTCCCTGTCTCTCCTCTGGACATGTCCAAACCATCAAAGTCTGGTCTCTCTGACCTTGTCTCCAAAACGTCTAACCTTCACTGTCCCTCTTATTGTCTCATTTCTAATCCTGTCCAACCTGGTCACTCCCAAGGAGAACCTCAGCATCTTCATCTCCTCCACTTCTAGCTCCGCCTCCTGTCTTTTCCTTTATTTATTAAAAAATGTTGGGAAAATTATTTCTCCTCTCCTCTCTCTTTTCCATTTGTTTGCAACGCTCAAAACGTAAGTGTTTATTTTGTAGCTCTTTAGGAGGCTCAGGTTCTACATAAGAGTAGAAGAACAAAGCCGAGACGAGTGCTTTATGTTAAATCCAGAACAAACGAGAACCATCTGCGGAGGTTCTTCTGCGGCGTGGATCAGAGGTCCGTTCTGTTGGTTGGAGGGATCTAAAGCAGGGGTGTCGAACCTGTCCGGTGGAGGGCCGAGACGCTGCAGGTTTTCCTTCCAGCCGGTTACTAAAGCAGGTGATTTTAATTATCAACGCCTGCTCCAATGAGAGAGAATAAACTCATTAGTGAGATCAGCTGCTGGAGAGATGGTTGGAAAGAAAACCTGGAGTGTCTCGGACAGGTTCGACTCCCCTGATCTAAAGGCAGGAAGAAGAAGCTAAAGAACTCTCCCACCACTAGAGGGCGTCGCTGCCAGACAGATGGCATGAGCAGGCATGAGCATCCGCTCTCTCCTCCTCTTCCTTTTTGCGAGACCGCCCCCCTCTGGTTTATGTTTCCCAAATATTAACTTTAATAAAATATATAATCTATCTATATCCATCTATCTATATCTATATATCATCTATCTATCTATCTACCTCTCTATCTATCTATCTATCTATCTATCTATCTATCTATCTCTCTCTCTCTCTCTATCATCTATCTATATCTATCATCTCTCTATCTATCTATATCTATCTATCATCTATCTATCTATCTATCTCTATTTATCTATCTATCTATCTTTCTATCTATCATCTATCTACCTATCTATCTCTATCTATCTATCTATCTATCTATCTATCTCTATATATCATCTATCTATCATCTCTCTCTATCTATCTATCATCTATCTATCTATCTATCTATCTATCTATCTATCTATCTATCTATCTATATATCATCTATCTATCATCTCTCTCTCTCTATCTATCATCTATCCATGTCTCTATCTATCGATCATCTATCTATCTATCTATCTATCTATCTATCTATCTATCTATCTCTCTCTCTCTCTCTCTATCATCTATCTATATCTATCATCTCTCTCTCTCTCTCTCTATCTATCTATCTATCTATCTATCTATCTATCTATCTATCTATCTATCTATCTATCTATCTATCTATCTAGTGCTCTATCTATCCCTCTATATATATCTCTCTTTCTATCTATCTATCTCTCTCTCTCTCTCTCTATCTATCTATCTATCTATCTATCTATCTATCTATCTATCTATCTATCTATCCCTCTATATATATCTCTCTTTCTATCTATCTATCTATCTATCTATCTATCTATCTATCTATCTATCTATCTATCTATCTATCTATCTATCTATCTATCTATCTATCTATCTATCTATCTCTCTCTCTCTATCTATCTATCTATCCCTCTATATATCTCTCTCTCTTTCTATCTATCTTTCTATCTATCTATCTATCTATCTATCCCTCTATATATCTCTCTCTCTTTCTATCTATCTTTCTATCTATCTCTCTCTCTTTCTATCTATCTTTCTATCTATCTATCTATCTATCTATCTATCTATCTATCTATCTATCTATCTATCTATCTATCTATCTATCTATCTATCTATCTATCTATCTTCATCTGCCTGTCAATCCTTTGATTTCTAATTATAAGGCGACTACATTGAAGTTACATTTATGATCTGAATGTGAACCATACGACTGTGTTTTGGGGTAGAAACAGCAGGAACTATAAGGAGACACATTATGTCTCCTTATAGTTCCTGCCGGTCCTCCCCGGATCGATCCCTGAGCTCTTCCCCAGGTCCTCGATTCGAGCCACCACACGGTCCCCCAGAGCACCAAAGAGCACTTTTAGACCCATGGTCAATTTATCCAGAACTTTGAAAGCCGCTGTCTTGGAGACTTTCCGGTACTCCAGGGCAACTCCCATCCCAACTAGCAGATGCCCCCCCCCCCCCACCAATAAGCCAAACAGCCAAATATCTTCAGTGTCCTCTACAGAGAGGACCGTGAGACAGACCACTCCATTTCTCCCAGGGATCCATGGTGTAGCCTGCTGCGTGGGCCCCGTCTGGACAGGTGGGCTCCCCCGGCCCGGCGTCCCATGCTTGGGTGAAAAAATGTGATCGATCGCACTACGAGACCAGTTAATCAATTCCATGATTTAGTAGACCAGAGCTCAGCACGCAGCGGGTCCTGGAAAGCAGACAGACGAGACGAGACAAAGAATGCAAGCAGGGACGAGAGGACAAACGTCTGCTCTCGTCCAAGACCAGATGAAGATGACTTTAGTAACTTCTGAATATATAAACACGTAGTCATTAAGGTCAGTTTACAGATTTAAGGTGATTTAACGTGAATTCATTTTTTTTGTTCAAAAACAATCTGTTAGTTAGAAGGAATGAATCCTGTAATTTATGGCAACAAAGGCTTTTCTCTGGCTGCTTTCTTTCTCGATACTCCTAGGGTAACAACGAAAGGTCAAGCAAAAGGTCGGGTTTAAGGATCTAATAACGATGTAGGGAACACTGACGAGATGAATAATTCAGATACAGATGCTGTCACACACTCAATCTATGAGAGAAATAGTCCAGCACAGCAGGAATAAGACTTCTCTGTTCCTCTTCATGGTGGAATGCTGCCAAGTCATGAGCTCCACATTAGAATGTGTATCACAATACCGTATATTAAAAAAGAATATTGTGAGTAAAACATGAAAACTGTGATAGTACTGTAAAGAATACACGGTTCTGAGTAAAAACAAAAACTTTACTTTTTATGCAACAGAGGATATCCAGTAGAATGTATCACAAATTGAGATTGGTAAGAACCAGTCGCATTACAACTAAGCATGAAATTGCAATACTCAAGTGCATCAATATTGTTCACACCAATATTTGACATGTTGCTGTGGACACTGCTACTCAAATATTTTAATGTATCCAATGCTGTGCCAGTTTAAAAGTCTGTCATAAAATCAATGCAGTTAATAGTTTAACGCTATGAGCTACCGTTAAACTAGCAAAACAGAGATAGCATGCTTTGGTCGGAGCAGCACTTCAGTCTAACGCATTATTAAAATCATACCAACGCCAACATGCTCATGGTTTGTGAATAAAAACATGGTATATATAGCTAAGCTTCATTTGAGCATGTTATCGCAGGTCTGCGTCGCCACTAGCAGACTTTGGAGCCTCGGTATAAAACAGTGATATTCATCCCGCGGACGTGTTAGAGTCCGTTTCACCTGCTGCACCAGTTCATCGTTGGACCTCGAGCACAGACGGCGATAAACGAAGAACTCAAGCTGTGCTTTAGAATTACTCTGCCTTGATCATGTTCACGATATATTCTCTTTGACAGATCAGGATTTTAAGGTGCACTCGGTTCGTTTCCCAAATGTGTCATAAGCCTCAAACGTACAGACTTTAATCTCCAGATGTAACAAACGTGACATTTCATTGATTAGAAATGTTTTGCGTCACAGCAGACAGACACACACTGATTTCCTCTCATGCTAATCAGTGAGGAGGCATCAGGAAGTCTTCAGGAGCTTCCCGCTCAGCCACAACTCCCTGACATGAGGTGCTCATGCGTCCTCACTGTGTCAGAGCAGATGTCTTTGAATTGTCCACAGGCCCAGGGGTCAGGAGAAGGGCACGTCCCATCTCTGTGTGTACGCGCTCAGTTCACAGGGGCTGATGACCAGCATACGAGACGAGTCCATCCCATCCAGAGCCATCTCCGAGTCCAGACAGAACCGAGAGACGAGGTGCTCCAGGTGAGTCCCCGACTTCTGCCACCGCTGCAGGATAAAGACACACGTTAAGAGGAGAGATAATACAGTCAGCAGACCACGTCGTGTCATTCCGCCTTCCCTGCAGAGAGCGAAAAGTGTATACTGTGTACCACCCAAAGTGGTAAAGTACATGAATAATGCAAAAATAAGTTCATCTGGAAAGTTGTCAGAGGCTTGAGGATCTGCTGCTGCTATTTGTGTTGTTTGAGTTTGATTTCACTGAATCTCAACAACTGAGGCGGCGACTGCAACGTCACGGGGAGTCGAGGAGTCGAGGAGTCGAGGATCCTCGGATCCTCGGATCCACGACGGCCTCGTTTATGGAACGTATGCCTGGCTGATTAGACTTTGTAGCCAAAGAGGCTTGTAATGTAGAGCACATGTAAGAAGTGTCCAGAACTCTGTTCAATCGGTGTAATCGTTCACCACAACCCTCATTCAGGTTAGGGCCGTGGTTTCAATTGTACATTATTGTAAATAAATGAAAGCAGGCTTGTAAAGGTACATGCCTGCTATTGAGAGCAAAACATTCCATTTCCATAAGGACCCAAAATCACCAGAATAGTGTAGAAACATGGGGAAGTGAGTTTTTCATAATGTCGGACCTTTAATAGTTAAAAAAAATAGTTTGATCCAGATTCTTTCACTCATCTGCTTGGCCAGCCAGGCCCACGAGATCCGGCAACCCGACTGTGATGGTTAATCTGGAGTTCTGTAATTTTTAACAGTGCACTTGTGAGGAATGTTCAGCGGGTATAAAACGTTGGAGCTGCAGTCGCCTTTTGTTGTTCAATGAGGAAAAACCGGTAGATTTCTCCTAGATTTGGTTCATGCAAACAGCTGACAAATACTATATTTAAACAACAGACTTGCTAAACATAAATGAGGGTTGTATCATTTTGCTTCCAAGAGAGCTGAGCTTGGTGTAAACTTTATCGCGTTGACAGGAGGAGCTGGGAATGAACCGTCCACCAGACGCGATCGAGCTTGTTCTGTGTGGAGTGATCAATAATGTGCCTGTGAAGATGTACTGCAAGCCCAAAGCTCTGATCGGGCCATAATGAGTTCTACCTGTCACCGCTAGAGGGCGCCACCCCCCCATGATTTGTAAAACTGTCTACAGACTCTTTGCGCGTGTGTTTGTGTGCGTGTGCGTGTGCGTGTGCGTGTGCTAAATAGGGGGGGGGTTATTTTCCATAGTTTGTTTCATAGCTCTTAAAACAAAACAGCAGATATGATCAGACATGAAAAGAGTCTTTTATCCAGCTTTGGGTTCTAATCTCCTCATCAGAGACGGAGAGTGGGGGGAATGGAGACAAGAGATAGTCATCACGACTCTCTCCGGATCAAACCCCCCCTCCTTTTTTTTTTGTCCACCTACGTTGCACGTATTAATTGCTTTAGTAATTTATTGTAATTTATGTAAGTTATTTATTGTCATTTTGCATCAGTGGTGTAATTTATTTTAGATTAATTGTTAGTTTGCACTGGCGGTGTAAAATCATTTTATTTTTGTTCTTCTAATGTTACGTTGCATCAATTGTGTAATTTAATATTGGTTTTATTTTTATTTGTATTGTTAATTGTGGATGATTTATGTACGAAGGACTTTCAACGGAAACAAGCCCGCAAGGGCTTTTAGAAATGCTCCTCTTAGGCGAGCTGAAAAATCCGAGTAATCTGAGTAATCTGAGTAATCTGAGTAATCCGAGTATTCTGAGTAATCTGAGCAATCCGAGTATTCTGAGTAATCTGAGCAATCTGAGTAATCTGAGCAATCCGAGTAATCTGAGTAATCTGAGTAATCTGAGTGTGCACATGTCTTGGATTCTTCTGGACTTTCCTTTTATCTGTTTTGATCTTTTGTCTGCTGGGGCCTCTTGCCAGGGCATCCTTATAAATGATTTTACCTGGTAAAATACAAATAAATACAATTACATGTGTGTTTATTGGCAGTGAGCAGCCATATTGTGTTTGCCTCTGAAGCATATCATTTCCGTGTATCTTCTTGATCTTGTACGGCCTTGTAACCCCCCCCCCCCCCACCTTTCAACAAACATTCATGTGATTCCAGTACTTTATCATTGTTTTCTTGCAGTTATTCCCTCGTGGTTTCTTTGCATTCACTCCCGTCTTTGTCTCTTCATCCCTTTCTTGCAAGCCGTTTCATCTTTCTCATCGGATGAGTCACTGATTAAATAACAGCCAATGACGAACATGATGAACGACGTGTGTAAAAACACACACTTTCCATGTTCAATTTAGTAGATTTATCTTTACCTTGCAAGAATACAGACGGGATTATGAACACACACACACACACACACACACACACACACACACACACACACACACACACAGTCTTTTTTCCATAGACTGAACAGCTGGTGAGGTGTAATGAGCTAATATTCAGCGACCTCTCTTGATTTACGTCCCTTTTATTTCTGTCCTTCTCCCACACCCCTCCCCTTTCTCCCTTTCTCTCTTTATTCTCTTTTATCTGTCTTGTTTCACTGTTTCCGTTGCCCCCCCCCCCCTCCCCCCTCTCGCTCTCTCTTCCAAGTGACTTATTGGTTGTCAGGCTGTTCTCTGCTGCAGGGGCTTCTGGGATGCCACCAAGAAGCCCAGTGGTCAGGTAATGACACCTGTCCGTGTGTGGATATGTGTGTGTTCAGAGTTTTGCGAGCTGCAGATCTGAAAACCTGTAAAGCAGATTTCCCTGCAGCGTGGATCTGTGTGAGTGTAATTATCCGTAGAGATTAACTAACATTTCAATTAATGAATCAACCACATGATTAGATTGTGACTCGCCTGCAGGTAGTACATCACCTGACGTGAATAAATATCTGAGTGTGTGTGTGTGTGTGTGTGTGTAGACCTGCTTGCTGTCGGCCATGCTGCAGGGCAGCAGAAGGACCTGGGAGGCAGGGAAGGTGGTAGACAGAGACAGACAGTGCTGCTGCTGTCGGATCTGCTGTCCGTGAGTATATACCCACTCCTGGAACAGACACAGGCATTCGCTAATTACTTTACAAATAAAGAGTTTTTATTTTGTGAAATCACAAAAAAAGGCACAATATGAAAATGATTATGCAGATGTGATGATGAACCATTTTATTTCAAAATGCAGAGAAACATCTTGTGAGTATAAGGGCCTCTTCTCTTCTGGCGCTCCCATTCAGACTCCTGAGCATGAGACATTTGGGGCGTTGCTGCTCCGCGACCAGGTCCGGTGATACTGTCCATCTCAAAGGAGCTGGACTGGACTGGGCTGAGATCAGAGTTCTTCAGCTTCTTCCACGCAAAACGCAAAATGTCTCCACTGATCTCAATAAGTTGTTTAATAGGGGTTTATAATCACCATCAATGCATTTGATTGCCTTTATCAGCTCACCTATCCATTCATTGCTGAGCTTTGATGTCTGATGCTGAAAACCTGATGGGTCACATAAAGAATGTCTTTTAAATTGTCATCTGACTTTCACTGTCGGGTGAAATACAGTCATAATTTGGTGACATTTATTAATAGCAAAGACGGTTAAGGTATGTACGGTACATATTACAACTTCTTGAAACAAAAACTAAGCAAAGCATAAACAATGGGTGGCATTAACGGGTTTGCTATAAATGTCTACCGCCTCATCCTACATGTCAGGACTACTTGTGTCACCTGTGAATAGACTATAAGCCAAGTTCAGCTTGTTTTTATTTGAGCAACGGTTAAGAGTGCTCTTATTTATGACTTAACAATGACAACATCTACCCCTTTAACCTTAGTATTATATGTAAAAGAATCACAGTCACCTCCATGGCTGCAGTTCTTACTGCATTAGATAATAACGGCTTGAAATAGAACATGTTTAAATTGCAGCGTTGCTATTTTAACTCACAATAATCAAAATACATTCTTTAATGCTTGACCAACTCAGTTCAAAAACAACTCTACAGACTGATCCATTATCAGGCTATAGAATGCTCGTTTTGTGTTGATTGGCATAATTGTTAATCAACTACTCATTTCTGCTTGTAATGATTAGATGGAAGGAAATAATCAGCTAATTTTATTAGATGACTATTTTGCACCAGGGATATATATATATATATATATATAATAGGAGGAGCTAACGTAGCATTGCCAGTTTCTCCCTTGTGCCGGTCTCAAGCCTGAATAAATGCAGAGAGTTGCATCAGAAATGGCATCCGGCATAATAATTTTCCAAATCTAACATGCAGATCAATGTAAATAAGAAAGTTATACCGGATCGGTCGAGGCCCGGGTTTTTTTTTCTTTTCTTTTTTCGGGTTAACAACAACCGCCAGCAGCGTTGTTAACCCGCGGGACGCTGGTGGAAATTGGATTACTGTGGGTCAAAGACAGAGACGAAGAAGAGGACGAAGACCGGTGCCTCAGCAACGCGAGAAGAGGGAATTAAAGGATTGAGAGTAGAGACTTTGAATGTTGGGACGATGATGGGAAAAGATAGAGAGCTGGAGGACATGATGATGATGAGGAAGGTTAATGTGTGTCCAGGAGGAAGGTAAGGTCGTAGTAGGAGAGAGTGGAGCCTGCCAACATAGGCTGGTGGTGAGGAAGATGACTCCAGTGGTGTTACTAGAAGAAGTGGGACATTGAGAGGACAGAAGAGAGTAAACACGAGCACAGGGACATGAGACAAAAGGCAAAGGTAGAGGTCAAAGGTCAAACATAGGTCATATGATGACCTGTATAAAGGTTAGATAGTAAAGAGGGAGAGAAGGATCTGAACAGGCTGGACAGACAGAGAGACAGAGACAGGAAGGATGTTCAGCATGTTAGACTGATGAAGAGTAGAGACAGGAAGGATGTTCAGCATGTTAGAGTGATGAAGAGTAGAGACAGGAAGGATGTTCAGCATGTTAGACTGATGAAGAGTAGAGACAGGAAGGATGTTCAGCATGTTAGAGTGATGAAGAGTAGAGACAGGAAGGATGTTCAGCATGTTAGAGTGATGAAGAGTAGAGACAGGAAGGATGTTCAGCATGTTAGAGTGATGAAGAGTAGAGACAGGAAGGATGTTCAGCATGTTAGAGTGATGAAGAGTAGAGACAGGAAGGATGTTCAGCACGTTAGAGTGATGAAGAGTAGAGACAGGAAGGATGTTCAGCATGTTAGAGTGATGAAGAGTAGAGACAGGAAGGATGTTCAGCATGTTAGAGTGATGAAGAGTAGAGACAGGAAGGATGTTCAGCATGTCAGAGTGATGAAGAGTAGAGACAGGAAGGATGTTCAGCATGTTAGAGTGATGAAGAGTAGAGACAGGAAGGATGTTCAGCATGTTAGAGTGATGAAGAGTAGAGACAGGAAGGATGTTCAGCATGTTAGTGATGAAGAGTAGAGACAGGAAGGATGTTCAGCATGTTAGAGTGATGAAGAGTAGAGACAGGAAGGATGTTCAGCATGTTAGAGTGATGAAGAGTAGAGACAGGAAGGATGTTCAGCATGTCAGAGTGATGAAGAGTAGAGACAGGAAGGATGTTCAGCATGTTAGTGATGAAGAGTAGAGACAGGAAGGATGTTCAGCATGTTAGAGTGATGAAGAGTAGAGACAGGAAGGATGTTCAGCATGTCAGAGTGATGAAGAGTAGAGACAGGAAGGATGTTCAGCATGTTAGTGATGAAGAGTAGAGACAGGAAGGATGTTCAGCATGTTAGAGTGATGAAGAGTAGAGACAGGAAGGATGTCCAGCATGTTAGAGTGATGAAGAGTAGAGACAGGAAGGATGTTCAGCATGTTAGAGTGATGAAGAGTAGAGACAGGAAGGATGTCCAGCATGTTAGAGTGATGAAGAGTAGAGACAGGAAGGATGTTCAGCATGTTAGAGTGATGAAGAGTAGAGACAGGAAGGATGTTCAGCATGTTAGTGATGAAGAGTAGAGACAGGAAGGATGTTCAGCATGTTAGTGATGAAGAGTAGAGACAGGAAGGATGTTCAGCATGTTAGAGTGATGAAGAGTAGAGACAGGAAGGATGTTCAGCATGTCAGAGTGATGAAGAGTAGAGACAGGAAGGATGTTCAGCATGTTAGAGTGATGAAGAGTAGAGACAGGAAGGATGTTCAGCATGTTAGTGATGAAGAGTAGAGACAGGAAGGATGTTCAGCATGTTAGAGTGATGAAGAGTAGAGACAGGAAGGATGTCCAGCATGTTAGTGATGAAGAGTAGAGACAGGAAGGATGTTCAGCATGTTAGACTGATGAAGAATAGAGACAGGAAGGATGTTCAGCATGTTAGTGATGAAGAGTAGAGACAGGAAGGATGTTCAGCATGTTAGTGATGAAGAGTAGAGACAGGAAGGATGTTCAGCATGTTAGAGTGATGAAGAGTAGAGACAGGAAGGATGTTCAGCATGTTAGAGTGATGAAGAGTAGAGACAGGAAGGATGTTCAGCATGTTAGAGTGATGAAGAGTAGAGACAGGAAGGATGTTCAGCATGTCAGAGTGATGAAGAGTAGAGACAGGAAGGATGTTCAGCATGTCAGAGTGATGAAGAGTAGAGACAGGAAGGATGTTCAGCATGTTAGAGTGATGAAGAGTAGAGACAGGAAGGATGTCCAGCATGTTAGAGTGATGAAGAGTAGAGACAGGAAGGATGTCCAGCATGTTAGAGTGATGAAGAGTAGAGACAGGAAGGATGTCCAGCATGTTAGAGTGATGAAGAGTAGAGACAGGAAGGATGTCCAGCATGTTAGAGTGATGAAGAGTAGAGACAGGAAGGATGTTCAGCATGTCAGAGTGATGAAGAGTAGTGATGAAGGTGTTGACAGAGGCCAGGAGTGTGTAGGAAGATGGAAGAAGTATTTAGAGGAAGTAATGAATGAGGAAGATGAGAGAGAACAAAGGGGAGGAGAGGAACCTGTTGTGGACCAGGAAGTGATGAAGATTAGTACGAGTGAAGTTAGAAAGGCGATGAAGAGGATGAAGAATTGACCAAATGTTGTTGAGTGGTGAAGGGCTGACCAAAGATGAGGCAGCATTTTAAGCAGATTGTTGAGTGTAATCATTGTTAGTAGGAAGATAAGATAAGATAAGATAAGATAAGATAAGATAAGATCAGATAAGATCAGATAAAATAAGATAAGATAAGATAAGATAAGATAAGATAAGACTTTATTCATGTCACGTTGGAGATATTTACTGGACACAGGTTCAGAAAGTGTGCAATGAAGGAATGAAGGAATGGTCTAGTGAGGGTACCTTATGTCCAGCGCTTGTGCTGAAACACACCCTGCATGCTCAGCACAAGCGTTCCCTGGATCAATCACCGGTAAAACCAAAGTACGCTTCGGTTTTACTGCAGCGTCTGAAGGACGACCATGTCAGCACTATTTTTCTGAGGAAACTGCTTGTATGCATCTTAACGGTCACTCATTTACCGACTACCTGCCATTAAGCAGTTAAAATATATTTACTGACAAAGTGTTTAGTATTACTTGTATGGAGCTCATATTTATTAGCTCTTAACTAAACTTTAAAGCATTAGATTTCATTCCTGGTACAACAAAGTGGTCAAAGGGAGACCGTGAGAGGACGACCACAGATAAAGCACACGGCTGGTGTGTTTCTGCCAAAGAGAGTCACGCTCAACGGAATACGACAACACCGTTACCGCACGGCTCCACTCCAGCTGCTGTGATGTTGTTCTTTATGGACAGACACTCTCATGTCCTCCCTCACTACGTCCATGTCTCTTCTCCTGGGTCGTCCTCTAGTCCTGTTCCCTGGCAGCTCCATCCTCAGCATCCTTCTACCGATATAGTCCCTGTCTCTCCTCTGGACATGTCCAAACCATCAAAGTCTGGTCTCCCTGACCTTGTCTCCAAAACGTCTAACCTTCACTGTCCCTCTTGTCTCATTTATAATCCTGTCCAACCTGGACACTCCCAAGGAGAACCTCAGCATCTTCATCTCCTCCACTTCTAGCTCCGCCTCCTGTCTTTTCCTCAGAGACACTGTCTCTAAGCCGTCCATCATGTTTGTCCTCACCACTGTCTCTAAGCCGTCCATCATGGCTGTCCTCACCACTGTCTCTAAGCCGTCCATCATGGCTGTCCTCACCACTGTCTCTTAGCCGTCCATCATGTCTGTCCTCACCACTGTCTCTAAGCCGTCCATCATGGCTGTCCTCACCACTCTCTCTAAGCCGTCCATCACGGCTGTCCTCACCACTGTCTCTAAGCCATCCATCATGGCTGTCCTCACCACTGTCTCTAAGCCGTCCATCATGTCTGTCCTCACCACTGTCTCTGAGCCGTCCATCACGGCTGTCCTCACCACTGTCTCTAAGCCATCCATCATGGCTGTCCTCACCACTGTCTCTAAGCCGTCCATCATGTCTGTCCTCACCACTGTCTCTAAGCCGTCCATCATGGCTGTCCTCACCACTGTCTCTAAGCCGTCCATCATGTCTGTCCTCACCACTGTCTCTAAGCCGTCCATCATGTCTGTCCTCACCACTGTCTCTAAGCCGTCCATCATGGCTGTCCTCACCACTGTCTCTAAGCCGTCCATCATGGCTGTCCTCACCACTGTCTCTGAGCCGTCCATCATGGCTGTCCTCACCACTGTCTCTAAGCCGTCCATCATGGCTGTCCTCACCACTGTCTCTAAGCCGTCCATCATGGCTGTCCTCACCACTGTCTCTGAGCCGTCCATCATGGCTGTCCTCACCACTGTCTCCAAGCCGTCCATCATGGCTGTCCTCACCACTGTCTTGTAGACCTGTCCCTTCGTCCTATCACAGAGCACACCTAATACTTTCCTCCACCCGTTCCAGCCTGCCTGCACACGATTCTTCACCTCCTTTCCACATTCTCTCCATCACTCTGCTCTGTTGACCCGAGGTACCTGAAGTCCTCTCCCTTCTTTACGTCTATTCCTTGTAGCTTCACTGTCCCCCCTGGGACCTTCTCATGTACACACATGTACTCTGTTTTACTGCTGCTCACCTTCATTCCTCTCTTTTCTAGAGCAGACCTCCACTTCTCTAGATTCTCCTCTACCTGCTCCCTGCTGATCCTGATCCCTGGTGCTTCCCACCTCTACAGCAGTGACGTGCAGTCAGGGGAGGCAATCATATAAAATCATATAAAAATCATGTATTTGTATTATTAAAAATAATATAAAAATCATATAATATATAATATGATATCACATTATATATTTTATGTTTTTTTCATTTTTAATAATACAATTAGTGTGTAACGTATTCTTGTGCTGAGCGGCATCACACTGCTGCATAGTGAGGCACGCAGTTATACCTCCTCTCGCCGATAGGGGACCAGTGATTCTGATTCGGCGCACTCCTCGGCGCCAAACAATAGAAGAAGACGTAGTATTAGCAAAATAACTGCAAGTCAAGTGCAGTAATTTTCAATCCAGTAATTTTTTTCTCGTTGCTCGGCCTTTATTTCAAAATCAGAAGTAGTTTATTGCCATTGTCAGTGTCATAACTAATTAAAGGACGACCATACCGGAGCTCAAAGGATTGCTCCAGACTACGGGACCGTCGACCCGCTCGGTCCAGACGGACTGGTACACGCGGAAAAGCTGGCTGTGTGGACGTCAAGCAAGGAACCGTCTTTTCTGGTTTTCTTGCCTTCTTTTCTCAACTTCTGACAATGTCTGGATTTTAGCTATAGGCCTGTTTTCGACTGTGTCAAATTCATTTAATTATTGTAATTTTGTAATAAAATAAACATATTTTAACCTTGTGTCAAACTTGTGTCTCTGAATCAGGAACTTACCTGCGAGTCCTCCTTTTATTTTTTGGTGTTTACTGAGCCGTGGCCGTAATTGGTGGGTTTCGGCCCTACCCAACCCTCGGTCTACCACATGCCGATACCCGTCATCGTAGATAGTGTGTAATACAGACGTAAATATGAGGTTAACCACGTTAAATCGCACAGTGAATGAACCCCAACACTAATAATAACTAATAAAACACACAATAACTGTACTTAGAGCTCAATATAGGGAGCTGCAGATGTAAACCTAAATGGTAGAGTAGATTAAACTTCATTGTTACTTTAAATAGTCGTTCATTACTTCTGCATTGTCATGGCGGCTGTCTGATCTGACTCCTTATTTCTATGTTCCTAACATCTCCTGTTCTTGAAGACCTACCTCCTCATCAGTTGATTCATGCCACCTGCCACTCATCTCCTCATCAGCCCCTAATTAGTAGTTAGTCTCTGTTCAGACCTCTGCACTCTGCCAGATTGTTTAGTGACATGATCCTACTTTCCAGCGCTCTTCCTTTACCCAACTGCCCGTGTACCGACCCCGCCTGTTTTGTGGATTCCACCTGTGTGCCTGCCCCATTGGATTTGTCTGGTTTCTGAACTCTGCCTGTTTTTTGGACCTCCCCTTTGCCTGCCCCTTCTGATCTGTCTGCTGATTTGGACGGATTACCCATTGTGATTGATAAAGCACAGTTTCTGGATTCCTCTTCTTCTGTTGTGCTTTTGGGTCCTCCCTGTCTGTGCCCTGACACGCATAGATGACAGTTTTTTAATTTTTGTTCTTCATTTCACGTTTTAAATGGATTCTACTGGTCGTGTTCTTCTACAGTTTGATCCAGTGCAGACATTTCTCAGTATGCTAGGCTTGTTTGTCTGAATAAGCGAACGTATACACGTGCACGTGTAGCCCAGAGATCATGTGTAGCGTCATGATTGGTCAACAAAGTCATGCGGGCGTGTTTCTGATGTCAATTTACTGGTCCATCTTCATTACAACCCTCACCCGTGGTCATGAGCCCTGGGTAATGAGCACAAAATGAGAAATTAACTTCCTCCACAGGGAGGCTGGCCTCAGTCTCAGGCTCACAGACAGGGTGAGAGCTTCAGACTGACAGAGAGCTGGAGTGCAGCTGCAGCTCTTTTGCATAGAAATGAGCTGATTGGGTATCTGGTTAGGATGTCTCCAGACCGAAGCAACACCAAGATTGACCCAGATTTGCTGGAGGAGTTTCAACACTCAGTCCGGGAAAAGACTAGGATCCAGGAGGAGCTAGAAAGTGTATGCAGATACCAAATGCTAAAATGTCAGCCATCAAGTCATCATAACTCCATTTTGACCCACCTGGTTGACAGCAGAGACCCTCTCTGTTCCAGTGCAGGGGCCCAGTGTGAGGACGGGCAGGTCCTGGCCCTCCACTCTGAGAGACTCCAGACAGTTCTGCCGTTGTCTGATCACACCGGACTGGGAGTCAGAGTCGTCTGGGACTCTGTAAGTCAAAATAAAATGCATAAAGTTCGACGGACCAGTATATCTGAGCTATTATTAATGCACCAAGGCTATTTTAATATAGCTCTCATTCACCCAAAGGGAAGGGACAGGATTTAAGCAGTGGTCTGCAACCATTGCCACTTACTCAAGCCCAAAGTGCCAACACTTACTTCTTTAATAAAGTCATTTGTAAATGAACTGTTTTTACAGTTTTCTTTGCAGCATTTAAATGTTCACTAAAAGTGCTTTAGTTGATCGTTATATTTAACAATGAGTATTTAAGAACATTTAGTGTGCTCCATTTCTTGTGAGGTGTTAAATATGATAAAATACAATATTTTCATGCCTCTGAATATCCTCCAAGTGCCAACATAAATGCCCTCGCGTGCCAGCCATGACACGCGTGTCTTAGGTTGTGTTTTCAAAAGTGATGCTCTTCACATTCAACAATTCCGCTGAATGCTACAATTTTCTAATTTGATTACTTCAGAAAGTTTTCCCCCCAGTCGTTTTCTTTGACAAACTTTCTCAGTTGTTCTTGTTAAATTCTTAGCTTTGCTATAAACTTGGGCTGAAGCCCTGTTGCATTAATTCAATCTGCTATCTCTCTCTGTTTTAATAACCCGTTAAAGCTTATTCTGAATTTTAAGGGTCAGGTCCATCATCCCTCGAGAACAAGCCTGTTTATTCCATTCTAGGGGATTAACACCAGCCTCCAGTGGATGAATGGGTATTTGGGTATTTAAGTGTGTGTGTGTGTGTGTGTAAGTCAGAGGACGTTTTTTAAAAGAGTGTGCTTATATCTTAAAGGTACTTGTATGTGTACTGTATGAACTCATACAACCAGGAGGAAGTGTGTGTGTTTGGAAGTGGGTGGTGGAGGAATTTCAACACGATCAAACAGACAACAAAGGGTGCTGCATAGGTGTGTAAAGCCCAATACAAATCTGCTAGTGCATCTAACTCCTATGTTTTATGTCACTATGCCCACACCATGACTTGTGATATGAAAACACTTTGTTACAAGAACCTGTTCTGACCACACCATAAAATACACAGACTAAACTGGTTTTAGTTTAAGTATTGAACCGCCAAACCCTTTACAGCTTGTAGAATTTGTCTAATGGGAATGGTGAGCGTTCTCCAGTTAAAGGACACAATCAAAAGCTAATTTGAGCAGATCAAAGAAGCAGAGGTTCGACAACAATGTGTCAGTGTCACAACTTTCAAACTCCATCAAAAGCTCAGCTGGTTGAATTAGAAGAAGCTCCCCTTAAGAAAACAACAAATACACAAAAATATTATATTATATACATTATATTATGTTAACAATAAACAGCTTCAATATCAGCTTTGAAATTTTCAGTATGCTGTATACTCAGTAGTATACAGCGCACGCACGCACACACACACACACACACACACACACACACACACACACACACACACACACACACACTCTTACTTGAGCTCTGGGTACACGCTGTCTAAGTACCACTTAAAGGATTTGCACTTGAGCTTCTTGCGTAGTTCCGCTCTGCCTTGGATGCTGGTGGGAAACACAAAAGCAGAAGCAATCAATCAGCAGTTACTTCAGAGGCCTGTTCAGTAACACTTTAACTAGCAGAAGTGGACATGGAATATCTGCATGCCAGTGTTTACCGGTCTGAGATAAACACTGACATTCAAACACATCGATGGGCTCTAATGTTGGTGCCTGCTGGAGCCTCCGACAAATTATATAGTGAGGACTGACTTGCCTCCAATTACGGGGCAAAGCACTGGGCCAAGGTAAAGCCTCTTCTTAGGCTTATGCCTTCATGTTTGAGGAGTCATGCCACAAGATGAAAGGCAGTTTTCTCTCTCCTCTCTCGTTTAAGGATTTTAATCTGTTTCACAGGACTCTGCTTCATGGCATCTGAATCAACGCCCGAGAGAGCGGCCGCAGGGTCTTTGAGCTCCTATAAATCCATGGGGCTCACTGAAAACTTAAAAGATGACCTAATTGGGTTCAGCAGAAACAAGACTTTCACAAGTTACTTGTTAAGGTTATGATCAATGTCCAGGGATTATATTCTGTAATCTTTAGCACCTCTGGCTGTGTCATTCCCGACTTGAACCACAGGATTCTGCACTATGGTGACGGTATCCAGATGCTAGGAGCTATCGCCAGTTCACTCTTTTTCCATTGCAGGCTATTCGTTGAAGATTCTGCATTTGACCATTATTGAATAGTTTACAGGTGAGATAATGGGAACAAAGAGAGACGTGACACTAAACAATGATCCCCCGCTGAAAGTTCATGAGGATTTTGATGGTAAAAGGCATCTTAATACATTCGACCTGTTGTCTGTGGCACCAGGGATGACACTGTCACAGCTAATCCTAACTGCTAAACTGAATAGATTAGAGATGGTAGTTAACAGGTTTGCAACCAGACGTCCCACAAGCACGAATAAAAAGTGTGTGTTCTTACTCTCCATAAGATTTCCCCCGTGCTGCAGGGCGAGCAGAGTAATAGAAGAGACTGAAGTCGTCCATCCACACCTCAGCTGTGCGACGTGTGTTCCTGTAATACACACACACACACACACACACACACACACACACACACACACACACACACACACACACACACACACTCTTACTTGAGCTCTGGGTACACGCTGTCTAAGTACCACTTAAAGGATTTGCACTTGAGCTTCTTGCGTAGTTCCGCTCTGCCTTGGATGCTGGTGGGAAACACAAAAGCAGAAGCAATCAATCAGCAGTTACTTCAGAGGCCTGTTCAGTAACACTTTAACTAGCAGAAGTGGACATGGAATATCTGCATGCCAGTGTTTACCGGTCTGAGATAAACACTGACATTCAAACACATCGATGGGCTCTAATGTTGGTGCCTGCTGGAGCCTCCGACAAATTATATAGTGAGGACTGACTTGCCTCCAATTACGGGGCAAAGCACTGGGCCAAGGTAAAGCCTCTTCTTAGGCTTATGCCTTCATGTTTGAGGAGTCATGCCACAAGATGAAAGGCAGTTTTCTCTCTCCTCTCTCGTTTAAGGATTTTAATCTGTTTCACAGGACTCTGCTTCATGGCATCTGAATCAACGCCCGAGAGAGCGGCCGCAGGGTCTTTGAGCTCCTATAAATCCATGGGGCTCACTGAAAACTTAAAAGATGACCTAATTGGGTTCAGCAGAAACAAGACTTTCACAAGTTACTTGTTAAGGTTATGATCAATGTCCAGGGATTATATTCTGTAATCTTTAGCACCTCTGGCTGTGTCATTCCCGACTTGAACCACAGGATTCTGCACTATGGTGACGGTATCCAGATGCTAGGAGCTATCGCCAGTTCACTCTTTTTCCATTGCAGGCTATTCGTTGAAGATTCTGCATTTGACCATTATTGAATAGTTTACAGGTGAGATAATGGGAACAAAGAGAGACGTGACACTAAACAATGATCCCCCGCTGAAAGTTCATGAGGATTTTGATGGTAAAAGGCATCTTAATACATTCGACCTGTTGTCTGTGGCACCAGGGATGACACTGTCACAGCTAATCCTAACTGCTAAACTGAATAGATTAGAGATGGTAGTTAACAGGTTTGCAACCAGACGTCCCACAAGCACGAATAAAAAGTGTGTGTTCTTACTCTCCATAAGATTTCCCCCGTGCTGCAGGGCGAGCAGAGTAATAGAAGAGACTGAAGTCGTCCATCCACACCTCAGCTGTGCGACGTGTGTTCCTGTAATACACACACACACACACACACACACACACACACACACACACACACCAATACACTACCTAAATCAGACCAGGGGAAACTGCACCACATTACCTTTATTCAACACTATCTGAGGAATCAGTGATTTTCAGGGACATCATCTGGATTTGAATGCCTCAATAATTAAACTCAAGGCTTTAATACAGTGCGACAACATGGAGAAAATCTTTAGGAGAACATCATCCCAGCTTCTCCGGCCCAGATGTTTAGGGAAGACATTTAAACGTTTACATGACAAAAATGATGAATATATGCAACGATGCAGTTAAGAAGGAGGAGTGGTGTAAAAACAGACATC